>NW_024070211.1:23461693-23760239 GCF_014754425.2 Oryx dammah
TCACCACAGAGCACTGAGTAGAGTTCCCTTTGCTATATAGTACATTCTTATTAGTTATCTATTTTATACATAGTATCAGTAGTGTACGTATGTCAATCCCAATTCATCCCTGCCCCCTACAGGGCCAGGGAAATTCTGACACCTCTCTTACCTGCTAATGTTCACTATCTTGTCAAAACATTGTTCTGGGCCATTTCCCCCATATTCTGCTCTGAGAACAGATATTACAACTTTAGTTTCCTTCACTTTTCACAAGTGCTCCTTGAGCCCAGTCATTCGCTTTTGCAACACGATTCTTGCTTTCCTTCTTGGTTATCTCTGGCTCATTCAGTTTTTTGTACATGACCTTTTAAAATGTGCACTCACTGGATAGCTCCCTGGGGGACAATTTGGGGTGTTTTTAGAGACTTCCTTTTCTGCATCATGCACTTTTAGAAATGCCCTTCCCTTTTGAATCATACTCTTGTTTAGAATCTTTTCTTCACATTTATAAAAATATCTGCTTTGGTAATATCTTGGACGTGTGTCTTACTATGTCTAGAATTCTTTCCAAATAATGAAATGGTCATCAAGAAATGCCAGACATTGACCAGATATTCTGCCCTAGGCAAACAAACCTTCTAGCTGATGGTGCAGTGCTAAAGCCTTCTGTCACTGCCATATCTTACTTTTAACTGAGCTGGTTTGATAAATTTTCATTAGAAAAACATCTGCTAGACCAACTAGTCTGTAAATGATGGAATCTCATCATGAGCTCTGGGCATGTACTTTGGGACACTGAACCCCTTTCAATGATCCCTAGGTGGGCATCACTTCCCTTGTCACCTGGTCAAGAGTGCAACTCTGTTCTTTCCTGCCACCTCTGTGCTCTTTGACCTGGAGTGAAAAGAACCCTGCGATTCTTTTTCAGGCCCTCTAAGAGCCATGGGAAATATTAGTTCTCCAGGTACACCAGACCACAGTCCAAACTCACTCTTTGCACCCCATCTGCTCCATTAAACATCCTTTGTTTTTGTTCAGTTGCTCAGTCATGTCCAACTCTATGCAACCCCATGGACGGCAGCACACCAGGCTTCCCCATTCTTCACTATTTCCCAGAGTTTGCTCAAATTCATGTCTATTGAGTTGGTGAAGCCCTCCAACCCTCTCGTCCTCTGTTGCCCGCTTCTATTCCTGCCAGCATCTTTCCTGCCATCTTTCCCAGCATCAGGGTCTTTCCCAATGAGTCAGCTCTTTGCATCAGGTGGCCAAAGTACTGGAGCTTCAGCTTCAGCATCCTACCCCCGCATAATTCTAGGTGAGACGGAATCACAAACTTCCTTTGTTTTCTATGACCCCAGGCTCCCCAGAATCTTTATTAAACGTTCACAGTAACTCCCTCACTGCACTCAGACAGCTGCACCAGGGTCAACTTGCCCACCTGATAGCTCAGCCAATCTTCTCTCCATGAAGCAGATGTGGTCTTTCCAACTCCAACTCCAGAAACAAATCTCTTGGAGATTCCAGGGTCACTTGGCTGGGCAGAGTCATGGCAGAGGAGGAGGAAGTAACCTCTCATCTTTACACAAAGCCAGTGGTCCTTTGCTTTCTCTTTCTCTTTCCTGCTCCCTTTTATCCCCCTAGAAACTCTCCCTACCCTTTTGTTGGGGGTTAACAGGGCCATTTTCTGCAGCTGTTTAGATAGACACAGGGAAGGGCTGGCCCTGATGTCTTATGCCAATTTTTAGAATTCAGAAGTATGTAACAAATGATTTGTCCTCAGTTTTTAACCGAAGTCAGCTATCTAAAAATAATATAAAAGGTCTCCATCAACAACAGGTTACAAAGGATATATATAACAATGCTTTCCCAAGTGCTATGAAGAAAATGAAATTATGTAACATGATAAAAGGAGACAGGATTCATTTTAGATATGAAGGTCAAAGACACCCTCTTGGAGAAGGTGGTACCTGAGCACCCACCAAAATGATGGAAATCACTGAGCCCTTTGGAGATATGGGAAGAGATAATTTCAGGCAAATGGAGCAGCATGTGCAAAGACTCTGAGGTGGGAGTAAGCTTAACTATTTTGAGAAGCATAGAGAAAGCCAGTATTCCTTACAATATGAATTTTGCCTGGATTGGGCAAGACTACACCCCCATCCTCAGGCTCCCACCCAAATGGCACGATTCTCTTATCTATGAGAGTACATTGCAGCACGTCTCCTAATAATAAAGTCAGGGGACGGGTGATGCTCAGTGAAGCTGTTCTTAGAATGACCAAGAAGCACATCTGACATAAACACATCATTAAACCTTGGACCCTTAGATATCACTAATGTAAAAATTATTCTTGTCTACTTTTAGGTAATGTGTCTACTTCTGGAAAGGCTACCCTAGGGGTAATTATCTTCTGTTGATGTCTGGATATTCTTTAAAATAAAGAAACCAGCTGAAGTCTTCAAAAAGATTCCTGGTACCTAGAAAGCAGCAGTCTACAGTGCTGAGTAATATAATCAGAGTGACTTTTTAAACAATTGGATGAAAAAGACAAAGAAATGTGTTTCTTGGTATACAAATTATCAGCAACAAAGCAAAGTAAGTTTTTGGACATTTTATGGCAACTTCTAGGAAGGGAAATGATAAAAATATTTCCCGGAAGGTGGTAAAATAGAAATTAATTTCAAAATTCCCATCCTTAGCTGGGATTTATAAAATGTCATTGATATTTCCTTAAAAATCAAATTTTTATTTAAAAGATTTTTTTAAAAACCACTTAAACTTATCTCCCGAATTCAGAGCTATGACCAGGATTCACAGTCAATCCACAGTGGTAGTAGGAAGTGTGAGCTGAATTGTTCTTTTTTTCTCTTCCACCACTCTTGGACACCCACTGACAAAGACAAAACAAAACAAAAGCTCTCCTCTTTCCTCCTTTGGTTGAAAAACAAGTCTCTGTGCAAGTCAGCTCGTAGTCAAGTAGCTTCATTGTCTGACCTTTTGTACTCCATAGAAAACCAAGTCTTGCAAAACTCTAATACTTACAAAGATGTGGTACTGACCATCACAATTATAAGAGAGTCCTCACAGTCCTCTCCCGCAAGCCCTGTTGTACCTTTGTCTAGTTCCTGGGACTGTGAATATGATCAGGTTACATTTATGCCATAAATGACCTTGAGGTAGAGAGATTTCTGGGTTCAGTTTCGTTCAGTTCAGTTGCTAAGTCATGTCCGACTCTTTGCAACTCCATGGACTGCCACATGCCAGACTTCCCTGTCTTTTTACCATCTCCTGGAGCTTGCTCAAGCTCATGTCCACTGAGTTGGTGATGCCATCCAACCATCTCATCCTCTGTCATCCCTGCCTGACCTAATCACCTGAGCTCTTTGAAGGCAGAGAGTTTCTCCAGTTCATCACAGAAGAGAAAGTGAGAGACTGGGAATTGGAAAGGATTCCATGCACACTTGCTGACTGGCAGATGGAGGAGGTCATGAGGCAAGGAATGTGGGCAGCTTGTAGAAACAGAGAGCAGCCTTTGGCCGAAAAGCCAGCAGAGAAATGGGGAGCTTAGTCCCACAACTGTAGGGAACTGAATTCTGCCAATAATCTGAATGAGTCTAGAAGTGGATTCTTCCCTGGAGTTCACAGATAAGAGCTCAACCAGACTGATGCATTAATTTCAGCCTTTGAGACTCTTCAGAAATCCCAGACACACCATGCCTTCTGATCTGTAACACTGTGGGCTAATAAGTGAGTGTTGTTATATATCAATTATATCTCAGGGTTTTTTTTTTTTTAAAGAAAAAGAACATTACTTAAATGTTTACCTTTTTCCCAGATCTTTTTCCTTCCATTCTCTGACATGTAGGTAGGCATCTTTCTCATGGACTAATTACTTATTAAATATTTCCTTAGACATAACAGCTTAGCCTGTATCCCTTCTATGTGGGCTGAATGTAGGAGGAGAGAGTGAACAGAGATGGTGTACAAGAAAGAAGAAGAAAGAAAGATAAGAGAGAAAAGAAGAGGAAGAAAAGAAAGTAGGAAAGAAGAAGAAAGAGGAGAGAAAGAAGGGAAAAGTAATGGAAGGATGGAGGGGAAAATGAGAGGGGGGGTGCTCTGGTTATCTCTATCTGCGTAACAAATCACTCTAAAATTTGTAGTTTAAAACAACAGCTATTCCGTTATTTCATGATCCTGTGGATTGACTGGCTCTGATGAGTGACACTTTAGCTCCATATGATACTGGCTAGGGCTGCAGATATTAAGGAACTTGGCTGGGCTGGAAAGTCCAAGATGACATTGACCCATGACCATGCCAACTGCTGTCTGGGAGGGATCTCAGCTGGGGCTGTAGACCACAGCCTCATGGTTCTCCTCCATGTGGTGTCTCCATGTGCCTTGGGCTCCTCCATAGCATGGTTGCTGGGTTTCAAGGGGCTAGAAGCAGAAATGACCCATTTTGTTTAGGTCTGGGGGCAGCAGTCCAATAATGTCACATCCCCTGCATTCTTGTCAGAGCCAGTTGTAAGAGCTTAGATTCAAGAGGAGAGGAAATAGGCTCTGCTTCTCGAAATCAGAAGAGATGTACGTGTACAGGTTGGGGAAGGATTCTTGTGAGACACCATTGGAGGGTCACCACCACAGGAAGCAAGAGAGAAATACACAGAGAACCACCACCTTCTGCCCAGGGATCTTCCTAAAGCTTAAGTCAGATCACACTGCTCCACCACTCAGGGTCCTACCACTGTCTGCAAAGGAATGCACAACCTGCTCCAACCCTTGAGCTCTTCCGAATCCAACTTCTTTTACTCTCTCCCTGGCTCACTGCACTCCAGACACACTGATCTCCTGGCGGTTTTTCAAGCACTCTCTTATCTTAGAGACATTGCCTTTGCTGTTTGTCTGTCTGGAAAGCGTTCTCCAGTAATCCACAAGTTTTCTTGCCTCACTTCTTTATCTCTTAGATCAAATGTCAGGGGAGCTTGTCCCAGCCATCCTACATAAAATAGCAACTTGCATCATCTCACCACTATGACTGAATTGTGTCCCCACAACATTCACATGTTGAAGCTGTAACCCCAATTTGCAAAAGGAAATACTATTAAGTGAGGTCATAAGAATGGAAACTGAATCTGATTTGCATTCTTATAAGCACTCCCTCTTTCTCTGTCATGTGAAGACACATCAAGAAGGTGGCCATCTGCCAGCCAGGAAGAGAGTCCTCACCAGGAACTGAATCAGCCAGTGCCCTGACCTTGGACTTTTCAGCCTTCAGAACTGTGAGAATCAATTTCTTTTGTGTACGCCACTCAGCCTATGGTATTAGTTATGGCATTTAAAATGGAGGAAAGTGCTTATCAACGCCCTCTAACCACCTATCCTACCTAGTTCTTCATTATAGCCCTTTATCACCACCTGAACCTTGTACATCTATTTGTTATTTGCGTGCTGTTTGGCTCTCCCCATCAGAATACATGCTCAGTGGAGAAAACCTTTGTCTGTTATGAGTGCTGCTGCACCAAAAAATATTGAGAAATACCTGCCAAAAATTTTGAGTGAAACAGTAAGAAGGGATGCTTAGCATTGATGAAGGTGGAAAGAGCATTGTTGCTTCACCAACTGAAGGCATCACACTTACCTGCCTTTATCGGCAAAGAGAGCAAACATTTTCAAAACGTAGCACAGAGGAAATGCTGCCAGGACAACACTTTACTTAAACCTTATGAGAGCAAAATGGAACAGGAAATTAAATAGGGTGATGGTGCTGGGTGATGCTGGACAGTGCACAGACTAGTCTTGAGTATGGGGGACATGTTTCTTACCTGTTCATATCTTTGCAGTGTATTTGAGTGCCTCTCACCCACAGGAACCTGTTAGTGTAGCATAGGTTAGATAGACATGTCCACTGGGAGAAAGTGGTTTAGCTCATTACAGACCCATGCTGTGTGTTTTGAATCTTCACTAAAGGTATATCTCAGGGCATTGTCTAAGAGCTCTGGGCCTTTGTTTCCATGACAGGCTTACTGATGGTGCCCGCCGAGACATTGCATCATGAATCTGTGGTGGAATATGTTGATGCCAGAATATTAACCCTTTACAGGGGATCGTCACTAACTTGCAACACCAAAAGTTAAGGCTGCAACAGCTTCTGGGACAAAAGAACTTGGAAGCAGCAATGGCACCAGTTCCTTGGGCTTAGTACAGCTCATGTCTGTGACATTTCTTAAATTCAGACTACTCAGTCTTTCTGGCCAGTGGTTGAGTAAAGCAGCTGATGGTGCAGTCCAGGTTTACCAACCAGGAAACTGATATGAAATAAATTGTTTAAGGCCGGGTCACAGAAAGAATTAAAGAGAAATCAAGATGAGGAGTTGAAGAATTCGAACTAATGATCTGTTTTTAGTGCCAGTTTAGAAAATTCTGCAGCAAGAAAATAAAATTGACCACTTAAGAGGTCATATTCTGTGTGTGTGTGTGTGTGTGTGTGTGTGTGTGTGTGTATCTGTGTGTGTGCTCAGTAATATCTGACTCTTCTCAACCCCATGGACTGTAGCCTCTAGGCTCCTCTGTCCATGGAATTTTCCAGGAAAGAATACTAGAATGGGTTGTCATTTCCTACTCCAGGGAATCTTCTTGACTCAGGGATCAAGCCTGCATCTCTTATATCCTCTATATTGGCAGGAGGATTATTTACCATTATGCCCTCTGGGAAACCCCAAGAGGTCATATTTCGGGACCCATGTCTAGCTTCCACACCAAAGCATTCAGATCAATTTCTCCATCAGGAAGCCATTTCTCAGAAGATACACTTTGACCCTGGTGAGACACCAGAGCTCTATGGAACTCTGTGGAAGCAGATCCACAGAAACAAATGTGACAGGTACTCTGTATCAGTTTCCTGGGACTGTCACTACAAATAACCATGAGCTTGGTGCTTAAAATAGAGAAATAATTTATGGTTTGGAAACCAGAAGTCTGAAATCAGTACAATAGGTTCCTTCTGGAAGTTCTGACGTGGAATCCATTCTGTACCTCTCTCCTAGCTTCTAGTGGCACTGAAAATCCTTGGTATTTTTTGACTTGTGGACAGATTACTCCCATATCTGCCTTCATCTTCATATGGCTTTCTGCTCTGCATCTGCCTTCTTTTCTGTCTGTTACAGACACTCATCATTGGGTTTAATGATCTTAACTAGAGAACTCTACTTTAATTACATCTACAAAGGCCCTTATTCCAAATAAGATCACATTCTGAGGTTCCAGGAATTAAGACTTGGACATATTTTTTAGGAGGACACTGTTCAACCCATTGTCATCATGTACAACTCTTTGACTGCGTGGACTGTAGCACACCAGGCTACTCTGTCCTCCAATATCTCCCAGAGTTGCTCAAATTCGTGTTCATTGAGTCAGTGATTCTATCCAACCATCTCATCCTCTGCCACCCCCTTCTCCTTTTGCCTTCAGTCTTTCTCAGCATCACGGTCTTTTCCAGTGAGTCGACTCTTTACATCAGGTGGCCAAAGTATTGAAACCTCAACTTCAGCTTCAGTCCTTCCAACAAATATTCAGGGTTGATTTCCTTTGGGATTGACTGGTCTGATCTCCTTGCAGTCCAAGGGATTGTCGAGAGTCTTCTCTAGTGCTACAATTCAAAAGTGTCAGTTCTTCAACACTCAGCCTTATTTATGGTCCAACACTCCTTTAACCCACTACATGCTCTTAACCCAAGTTCTCAGCAGGGTCCCAGTCACATGGCCAAGATATGTGCATCACTTGGTTTTAAAGCTCAGATAAGATAAATAACATTGTGCCCTTGTAATTCTGCAGTGCTCCTCCTCTCTCTAAAGCCCTGTTTCATTCATCTTCAAATCTCTTCTTGAGTCATATCTTCCCAAATCACAATAATTTCTATAGATTCCAGCAACTCCCTCCAAATCCATATCTTATTACAAAGTATGTTGAAAAGCATATAATTCTGATTATTTATCTACTTTATACACAGCAGCATATATATATATATAGATCCCTATCTCCCAACCTATTTCCCCCCACACCCCCTTGGTGTCCATACATTTGTTCTCTATGTTCGCATCTCTATTTGTGCTTTGCAAATATTAATAGGTTCTAATGAAAACCTTGGAGAAGGAAATGGCAAATTCTCCAGTTTTCTTGCCTGGAGAATCCCATGGACAGAGGAGCCTGGCAGCCTACAGTCAATGGGGTCTCAAGAGTCAGACACAACTTCACAACTGAACCACCACCACCACCAAGGAGAACCTGCTATAAAGCAAAGTAGAAGGTACAATCTATTTGTAGAACATATTTAAGTTAACCTTAAAAACACATTCCAATACACATTAGGGGCAGACAAATTCTGTTTTACTCCACTTATTTGAAATGCCTAGACTTGTTAAATTCATACAGTCAGAAAGTACATTGGTAGATACCAGGGGCTGGGGGATAGAAAGGGTGAGGAGGGGGAATGGGGAGTTAGTGTTCAATGGAGACAAAGTTTTAGTTTAGGAAGATGAAGAATTCAGGAGATGGATGATGGTGAGAGTTTCATTGTACATTCATACAACTATGTGAATGTACTTAGTGCCACTGAACTGTTCAGTTAAATATGGTTAAAATAGTATGTTTTATATTATGTGGCTTTTACTACAATTAAAAAAAAAAAAGCATATGATCCTGGCCCTGTCACTTGTAGCTTTGTCGTGTCACCATAGAGGAGGTATGAACCTCTCTGAGGCTCAGTCTCCTTACCTAAGAAATAGGGGTCACTGTAAGAATTAATGACATTTTGTAGAGTCCCTCTGGTGGTTCAGATGGTAAAGATTCTGCCTGCAATGCAGGAGACCTGGGTTCTATCCTAGGGTTGAGAAGATCCACTGGAGAAGGAAATGGCAACCCACTCTAGTATTCTTACCTGAGGAATCCCATGGACAGAGGAGCCTCTTGGGCTATATAGTCCCTGGAGTCCCAAAGAATCAGACAGGACTGAGCAACTAAGAACACACACACACACAGATACACGGATCCCCAGTTCAGTGCCTTTCCCCTATACAGCAAAGAGTCAGTCAATGCTAGCCAGTATTACTGTTCTTCCAGTGAACACATTTTTTTTTCTGGGTGACATTAAGTGCCTACAATTGGTATGGCACAGTAAGAGGCTTTATGGGAATGTTTCTGAAGCTAGAGAAGAAACATCATTGCCTCTAGAGACTCAACAAAGAGATTTTCCTGTGTTCTGAAATTCCTAGAGGAAAATTTGGTAATGCTCTTGAATCAGAATGCAACCAGCACAGGTCATGGCTTTTTCTGCATCTCGGAAGCAAGTACTCTCACCAATACTGATGATAGGATTATTTATCCTAATTTAAAAACCTCTTCCAAAAAGAAATTACCTTTCCTCTCTTGAAAACCTGCTTTAGGTAGCAGCTTCTTGGCAACTCTTACAAACTAGCTAAGCCCATGACCCGCTAAGTTTTCATGTAATTACTGACTTTCAACCTTTCATTCGCTTTTTAGCAATCTTCTCGTTTCTAAATTGTGGCCAGCAAATTCTAAAGATCTAACCTAATCACAGAACGTTCCCTAAGAGCATTAAATCCCTCCTTGTGTCCCCCTCTGAATTTCCCTGATACAATGAGACTACTGCTCAAAGCATCACCAGGCACTTCTAGTGTCTTCTAAATCATTAATGTTAGTTGTTAAGTCGTGTCTGACTCTTTTACGACTCTGTGGACTATAACCTGCCAGGCTCCTCTGTCCGTGGGATTCTCCAGGCAAGAATACTGGAGTGGGTTGCAATAATGAATAATAACCAGTCAAGTTGGGATGCTAAATACATTTTCCCCTCTGCCAATTTCATGGAAATGGCAAATCTGCATGTTGTTGGTAAGATAAAACTCATGGCTTGCAATCGTGAATCAGAAATCATGATGTTGATAAGCCATCTGTTCTGTTCCCTAGTCCTACCAGATAGCAGAACATTACTGTTTTCTAGGATCATTCTGGCTGCTATTACTTAAATCTTGTCTCTCAGTTTTGGGGCCTCCCTGATGGCTCAGCAGTAAAGAATCTGCCTGCAGTGCAGGAGACATGGGTTCCATCTCTGGCTCAGGAAGATCCCCTGAAGGAGGCAATGGCAACCCACTCTAGTATTCTTGCCTGGAAGGGGGCTACAGTCCATGGGGGTCACAGAGTTGGACACAAATAATCAAATAATAAGCAAATAATCAAATACTAAGCAAATAATCACACATGCACACCTCTCAGTTCAAGACAAGGGCTGTACACTGATAGCTCCTGTAACTAATACTGTCCCCGGGTGAGTTTTCTTTGGAAAACATAAGATAAAAACCTTCTTATTTTTTTGCTTTCAAGTGATCAAGTACTCCCCAGTTCAACATGGTTCCTACCACTCTCCTTTTCATTTTTATTCACTTATGCCATTGCCTGAGGCATCTGAAATGATTTCTAGAGAGATGTAGCAATTTCACTGGAAGATGTTCGGTAGTGTTGGCTAATAGACCCACATAGGGTTATTAATGACTCCTAGTCTGCTAGGCACACCCAGGCAGAGCTGGTTTGTTCATCCTGACTCATGGATTCATATTTCAAGTTTACTCAGTTAATTGTCAGATTCTTTGATTCCAAGAACCACAGGCTAACTTTCACTGGGTTATGGTACTTTGGTATTTCCTAAGATGTGCTATAAAAACACCAGAAACAATATGCTTGAATTTTTCCTTCAGTGGAATATTTAATTTTTAATTTAGCATTTTAAATAAAATCTAAACTGGCCCAATAAATCCCAGGACAAAAGTGAAAAATGTACCCAGGAGACTGAGTTCTTGTGGCAGAACAAACACCAAACAGCTAATATGTTTTCCCACTTTTGATCTCAAGTTAGGGGATGTTCCACACAACAAGTGTTCCTTGGTCAAATATATTGGGCAAATTCTCTGATTGTTGTTGAGTTCAGCTCAGTCACTCAGTCGTGTCAAACCCTATGGACTGCAGCTCATCAGGCTTCCCTGTCCACCTCCAACTCCCAGAGCTTGCTCAAACTCATGTCCATTGAGTCGGTGATGCCATCCAACCATCTCATCCTCTGTTGTCCTCTTCTCTTGCTGCCTTCAGTCTTTCCCAGCATCAGGGTCTTTTCTAATGAGTCACTTCTTCCCATCAGGTGGCCAAAGTATGGGAGCTTCAGCTTTAGCCTCAGTCCTTCCAATGAATATTCAGGACTGATTTCCTTTAGGATGGATTGGTTGGATCTCCTTGTAGTTCCAGGGACTCTCAAGAGTCTTCACCAACACCACACTTCAAAAGCATCAATTCTTCAACCATACCTGACTACTGGAAAAATAGCTTTGACTAGACAGACCTTTGTTGGTAAAGTAATGTCTCTGCTTTTTAATATGCTGTCTAGGTTTGTCATTTAATATGCTGATTTTTGTTGCTGTTGTTATTTAGTTGCTAAGCTGTGTTAACTCTTGTGATCCCATGGACTATAGGCCGCCAGGCTCCTCTGTCCATGGGATTTCCTAGGCAAGAACACTGGAATGTGTTGCTATTTCCTCCTCCAGGGGATCTTCCAGACCCAGAGATCAAACCTGCATCTCCTGCACTGGCAGGTGGATTCTTTACCACCGAGTCACATAGGTAAAGAAAGCCCAAATTCTCAGATAAATGTAGTCAAATGTAGTTTTTATTATAGAATCTATGTTGTCAGTATGTTCCAAGAAAAGATATGGTACATGTTAATTCCTAAATTCATTTGTCTAGCAAAATCTATGCCCAGAACCTCTGTTCACCAGTATTGTAAGGCACATACTTTGAAAAAAATGCCAATGCAATCTGTTGGGCAGAATTTGTGACAAATGCTTAATACTTTAGCATCACCCCTGGTGACTGAGCCACCCTTAAAAATTATAAGACCTTTATGAGACCTTGAGCAAGTTTCAAAACTCCTGTGAGTCACTCTGTCTTCATCTGGAAAGTGAATAAGTTTTCTTCCAGCTTGAAGTTTCTGATTTACCCCAGAGCATTATGATACGGCATTTGGTCATTTTCACTAAGTAGCTAAAGGGGATGAAGAAAAGGAATGCTATCCTATAAAACAGAGTTCTAGGACTTCCCAGACCCACCTGACTTGGCAGAAATACACTTAGGATTCCAAGGCTAAGTGGTTATTTTTCCCCAGGGACTCGCGGATTTGCTCCTTAAGTGGCATTTCAAGCCTTTGTGTGTTAAGATCACTAAAAATGTCTCCTGATGGCTGCTTCATTAATTCAAGATTTTTCACAGAATTATCATGAGAACTGTTACTCATTTGAATAAGAAAACTGAGAGAGGCTAACAGACTTTATTATTCAGTTTCTTAAACATGATAGAAGTGGGTCTGAAGTTAGGGCCCCTCCAGTGTTTCCAGTTTATCCACGGGTTAGATTTTCTTTCTTCATTACACTGAGCAAGGATGGAAAAGGAGGTCACAGCCTCAATTCCTCTCCCTCTGAGTCTTCACTTCCTGGGGTTTAAATCTAATGACTCATCTTCAGGATTGGTTTAAACAACCAGACAACAACCCCACTATTTTCAACATTCAGAAAGAAGTAGAAGCAGTTTGTGCAGGTCACAAATACAGGTCACCAACCTCTGCAACTTATGAGTTTTCTTTCTAATTTCAAGAAATAAAAACAAATATTTCTGCTTGTTTCCCAACCTAAGGGAAAAAAATTGTTTTTTTGGTTAGGTATGAGAACAGAGATTTGTCTGAAAGTTATACTTCCAGTTAGATAAGAAGGTTGTTATAAAGTAAAATTCCCATTAAGCAACTTATTCTTATTACTGTTTGTTCTTAACACAGATGCAAACATATGCTTTGATTTTTTTTTTTTTTTCTGGATGGTAATCTGTACTCGAAGAATTAAAAGTCTTCTGTTACAAATTTGAATGAGTCCAGGAAAGCTACCTAACTGTCCTCTATGAGGAGCTGCCAATGTTTGGTGGTGGATGGAACCCATACATGAATTTATATAAGTTTTCTATCAAGATTTGGTGAAAATGAAAGAAAAACAAAATTGGAAGTTGTGTTGTGTTGACTGCAAGAGATGGAAATGCAACTCAAACCAGCATTTCAGCCAAAAAGACAATGTGTTGGCTGGGAAGTCTGATATGTACATCTTGCTTCAAAGATAGTGAGATCTGGGGCTGTTTGTGACACTTGAACTTACTCCCTCTTCATCTTTCCATTCACCACTGCTCAGTTTTAGTCTCAGGCACTTTCTCCATCTGACCTGAAGACATCTATTCATGGCCCCAAGCACACCTTGTCTATTTTCTGATTCTGGAGGAAGAAAGAGACTATCTTCCAGTATTCCCAATAAAAAAATCTCATGGAAGGGCTCTGGTGGGACTTGCTTGAGTCACGTGCTCATGGCTACTCCAATCAACATTACCAGAGTAAAGAGCTACTCTGATTGGCCAATCTTAGGTCATGTGCCCACCCTAGGTCAAGAAAAACATGGCTGATGTCCCACCATCATGGTGGAAGGGACAATTTTCCAAAAGAAGAAAGTCTGACAGGCACACACAAGGGATGGCTAATACCAAAGACACTGGCTTCCTGCCAACCATAGAACTGGAGAGCTGAAGGGAACTTCAGCTCAGCTAGCCTCCTCTTCCTATGCAAGTCACTGCTAAGGACTCCTAGCAGTTGTGATATCTTATACCACATGTGTAAAACCTCTTCCCCAACTATCCCCCTCTCTCTGAGATGCATGAGGATTGGAGACTTGAGACCCAGACACTCAAAAATGTGCCAACAGTGAAAAGAGGTTTAGTGAGACAAAGTGCCTAGAATTCAAAGAAAACATTTTAAAAATGTATCTATTGAAAAATTATGCTTCATTTGTGTGCTTGTGTGCTCATGCTCAGTCATGTCTGACTCTTTGTGACCCCATGGACTGTAGCCTGCCAGGCTTCTCTGCTCATGAAATTTTCCAGGCAAGAAAAGTCTGGAGTGTGTTGTCATTTCCTACTCCAGGAGGGGTCTTCCCAACTCAGGGATCAAACCTGCATCTTTTGAGTCTCCTGCATTGGCAGACAGATTCTTTACCACTAGCCCCAACTGGGAAACTCCTATGTTTCATTTAGACTTCAAGAATTCCCTCTCACCCCAATCCCCCCACCTCTAGTATTCAGTTGCTTAAAATGAGCTTAGAAAAATATTTTAAAATACTATCCTTCTATCTTAGTCAGATATCCCCCAACCCAGAAACTAGTCAACTGGTATGAGAACTATAAATCATCCTATGATTGAATACTCAATGCCTGAAAACATTTGCTGAAGATTTTAGGTAGAGTCAGTGATTCATGGTTGAACATTCTTCTTAAAATTCCAACTTGCCCTCTGAGTCATGGTTTTCACACTTCCTATTTCCCTTCCTGGAACATCGATCTTTCTTTTCACATCTATGTCTCTTCTCCCTTTTCTTTTCACCTCCACAGAGAAACTCTCTTGCCTGATATATAATAAAGGTCACTTATCTGTAATTCTCTATTATCGAGCTTCATTTGCTTCCCTCATGGGGCTAATCACACTTGATTACAGGTTTCTTCTTTCCTTTGCCTGTTTCCTGTTAGTCCTAGATTGTAAGAACCATGAAAGCAGGGACATGCATTATTTGCTATCACACATCCAGCAACTAGCACAATGCCTGGCACATTGTAGAGCATGAAAAATGACTTTTATCAAGGGGGAAGAGTCGGGGAAGGGATTGTTAGGAAATTTGGGATGAACATGCACACACTGCTATATTTAAGATGGATAACCAACAAGGTCCTACTGGGAACTCTGTAGCTTCCACAGGGAACTCTGCTCAATGTTATGTGGCAGCCGGGATGGGAGGGGAGTTTAGAGGAGAATGATACATGAATGTGTATGGCTGAGTCACTCTGCTGTGCACCTGAAATGGTCACAACATTGTTAATCGGCTATACTTAAATATAAAATAAAAAGTTCAAAACAAAAAAGAAAAATGACTGAATAAAGTTAGTCAGAAGAAAGAAATAACTTAGGACTTCTTGGTTATTAGCCAGGCTGAGAAAAGTAGGGAGAATTTAACCTGCGAGGCACCGACCATTTCTTTTCAGCAGAAACTGAGAAGGTGATGAGCTGGAGTGGCAGGAAGGGACCAGAGCCTCTGCCTTAATGATCTTGTATGATTCCCCCCATCTCCCAGTTTCCATTTCACTATATGTTGTCCACTCTCTGCCCTGGCAAAACTTGCTGTTAGGAAGGAGTGAATAAAATCCTACACTCTGTTGTATGAGAATCTCCATCCACAGGATTCTCCAGGCAAGAATACTGGAGTGGGTTACCATTTCCTTCTCCAGGGGATCTTCCTGACCCAGGGATCGAACCTGGGTCTGCCACATTGGAGGCAGACGCTTTAACCTTTGAGCCACCAGGGAAGCCACTGTATGTGACTAAGAACAGCTTAACATAATAACTTTTTAATAGAACTGATGCTGAAGCTGAAGTTCCAATACTTTAGCCACCTGATGCGAAGAGCTGACTCACTGGAAAAGACCCTGATGCTAGAAAAGACTGAAGGCTAGAGGAGAAGGTGGTGGCAGAGTAAGAGATGGTTGGGTAGAATCACTGACTCAATGGACGTGAATTTGAGCAAACTCTGGGAGATAGTGGAAGACAGAGCAGCCTGGCGTGCTACAGTCCTTGGGACTGCAAAGAGTCAGATGTGACTTAGCAACTGAACAGCAACAACAAAGCCTCAAGCTTCCGTCTATAGATTTCAGCCTTGGAAGCTCTGGGATTCAGGCAATATATGAGGTGTCTATAGAGTCTGGGAAAAAAGTAAATACATAAAATATTCTCTATGAGACCCTCAATATATAAAGAAATAGCATAATATTATCTATGTTTCTATACTTAATGGACACCCTGTATTTCCTATCTATATTCATATTTCCTATACTGTGTTCACAAAGGGAAAGGAATCTTTAAAATTCACACTTTTAGAAGGTTCTGGGGCTGAGAGAATATGGGTTTTTCTTGACTAAAAGTAAAGAAGGGAAAAGGCAAATAGTCTAGCACTCTGGAGAAATTTTCATGAAAGGCTTTGGGATAAAGGAGAGAGAAAAGTGGGAAAACACAAGAAAAAGGAGAGGGACTTCCCTGGCTGTCTAGTAGTTAAGATTCCATGCTTCCAGCACAGGGGGTGCAAGTTCAATCCCTGGTCTGGGGACTATGATCCCACATGTCATTCAGTGTGCAAAACAAAAGGTAAAGATGAGTGGGAAAAGGAGATGGGGCAAAGACTTCTTAATCGTGATGAGTTCTAAGAGGAAGGCTGGAGGGAACTACTTTCTTCTGGAGTAGATTAACCAAGGTATTCCCTTCTCCGGGGGATCTTCCCGACCTGGGGATCAAAGCCGAGTCTCCCACATTACTGGCAGATTCTTTACTGTCTGAGCTATCAGGGAAGCCCTAACAGGGTATAAAATGTGTTTATTTACACGTTGGGACATTTTTTTTCTTTGATCTTATGGAGACTTGAATCTGAGGTCTGAATAAATACATCCTTTACCACTGGCTCAAAGAATTGTCTAGTCAATATCAACAGAATTTAGGTTTCTTTAAAAAAAGTCTGCTTCTTCTGGGACACACCCTCTTGGTTTATAGGCTTTTACTAATCCCTCTTAAAACACAGAAATGCATTTAATCACTCTCTGAGTATGAATCCAAACTAAAAACTCTATCATTGTGCACTATTAATAAAGGCACTAGGTCATCCATGTTTCCATGGATGAAGTCTCTACACAGCAGCCTGACCACAGTAGCCTTGTTGTTGTTTAGTTGCTAAGTCGTGTCTCTTTTTGACCCCATGGACTGCAGCAGGCAGGCTTGCCTGTGCTTCAACTATCTCTGGAATTTGCTCAAATTCATGTCCATTGAGTCAGTGATGTTATCTAGGGCATCTCATTTCCAGACCAGCCATTCCCAGATGATATGGTCTTTTGAGTCCTTGCAGCTGAGCTCACCTCCACCCTGTTACCTACTTCTCCAACTCAGCAGTTCAGTGCTCTAAGTAATATTTATGCCACAAAGTCAACTAAATGTGACTTACTCAGGAAAATGTAAATGCTACTAACCATTATAGATGCTGGGACTTGCTTTACATTAACCTCCCCATCCCCATGGAAGCCACCACTAAAGTTTTAAGGATGATGAAATGAATAGCTAGGTCCTAGAAATCATCTCGACCCCAGAAAAGACTTGCTGATATCACAGAAACCAAGAGAATGAGACCTGACTTCCTCCTACTTGTGGTGCTAATGGAAGTGACATTGATCCATACAAAAGAACCTGAAACTGAGGCTCAACTGGCAACTCATGTGTGGGTCATGTGTTTCTCAACCTTGATGACCACTTTTCTGTGGTCAAAGAAAAAATATAATGGTAATAGTATGCCTTTGTCCCCACCAACAAATCTGCCAAGGGAATTTCTCAATACCTTTGTTCTTAACATGAAAGAATAATTTGCTGATACCTTAGTAAATAAGGCCATTGCTTCAAGCATGTGAAGTATTTTGAATAGACCACAAAAGTTTTGAGTTTCCTGTATGTTATTTGTAACCATTTTGAATGGTGGACCCTACAGCTTGATCGAATTTGTATTGGAAATTTCTACATTGACTGACCATATCTTCTCTGTAAAGTGGTTTGGGAAATCATGAATCCAGGAATTTAATTACATGGATGTATTTTTCCAATAAGGACTTGTTCAGTTTTGGCTGTAGATACACCTTGGGTCAGAACAACCTGCTTTATGAAAAATAAGGTACATAAATCAGTTAGAAAGAGAAACTCCTGAGGTGATGCTACAGCATAAACTAGCACACTTGTAAAACTTCAAAATGTCTCCAGTCTGTGTCAGTTCTAGTCACATAACTGCAGAGTCAAGCTGAACCTCTTCTAACCTTTCATCTTACAGGTGAAGACCAGAGAGACTGAAAGCTGTGTCCAAAGTTAGGGAGCTGGTTACTAACAGACCAAGACCAACTCTATACCTTGACACTAAAATGAAGCCCTGCTTTTGCCTTCACATCCTTTTCAAACCAAACCTGTTCGTTATTATTTATTCAATCAGCACGAGCTTATTGGCTGATCACAAAGTACCAGGCACTGGGATTTGACTGTGAAATAATGCAGAATTGGTCACTGCCCTCATGGAGCTTACATCCGGCTGGGTGAAATAGATGAACACATAAATAAGATGGTTACAATGCGTGTGTTCAGTCATGTCCGATTCTTTGTGACCCCGTGGGCTCACCAAGCTCCTTTGTCCAGAGAATTTTCCAGGCGCGAATACTGCTGTGGGTTGCCATTTTCCCCTTCAGGGGCTCTTTCCAATCCAGGGATCAAGCTTGTGTCTCTTGCATCTTCTGCACTGGCAGGTGGATTCTTTACCACTGCCCCACCTAGAAAGCTCCCAGATGATTACAAATTAGCCTATAAGCTCTTAAAAATTTTTTTTTAACAGGATGAAGAGAAAAATAGGGAAGTATCTACTTTAGATACAGCAGCTGCCTATCAAATATTAGCTCCCAACTTTAGACATAAGAGGCACTTAAGCTCAGATCTCTGAGGGAAGAAAAAGAGATAGCCATGAGAAGAGTTTGGAGGGGCATAAGAAAAAGATTCTGAGCACACAAAGGTGCTTTCAATGTTGCTGAGCATGAAGGTCAATCCAGACTGTTCTCCGATAAAGGACATACTTAAGATGTCCAAGGATGAACCATGCCTGACTCTTACACATACCTGGTTCAACTCTTCATTCAATTCAAGATAATAAAGCTGGCTTAAAACTCAACATTTAAAAGAACTAAGATCATGGCATCCAGTCCCATCACTTCAAGGCAAATAGATGGGGAAAAATGGAAACAGTGACAGACTTTCTTTTCTTGGGCTCCAAAATCATTGCAGTGACTGTAATCAAGAAATAAAAGAAGTTGCTCCTTGGAAAGAAAGCTGTGACCAACCTAGACAGCATATTCAAAAGCAGAGACATCACTGTGCCCACAAAATGTCCAGATAGTCAAAGCTATAGCTTTTCCAGTAGTCATGTATGGATGTGAGAGTTGGAGCATAAAGAAGGCTGAGAGCCCAAGAATTGATGTTTTCAAATTGTGGTTCTGGAGAAGATTCTTGAGAGTCCCTTGGGCAGCAAGGAGATCAAACCAGTCAATTCTAAAGGAAATCAACCCTGAATTTTCACTGGAAGGACTGAAGCTGAAGCTTTGCTCAGTTCCATACTCATAGCTCTGCTCAAACCAGCTTGACTTCTTCCTGATTAGACTGAGAGCAGGGCTTCCTGGCAAGAGGGGAAAAATCAAATATAGGACTTAGGAAATTATTCAGATGATGCATGAGCAGATGAGAATCCCACCTGTTCTCATCAGGTGTTATATGGTCAGGCCACTTAAGATGGCTGTTCTCTCGCTCTCTGTACATTCCTGCTTTAACAGTCCCTGCTTCATCTACACGGTACTTCCATGAATGTGTTTGTTCCTTGTCCCTCAGACCAGAAGGGCTCCACCTGCTGGTTGGACAAAGGGAACCATTCACCCTTGTGAAGGTCATTAACCTGAGAGTCTGTGAAGGACATTCCCCCCACTGCTGGTTTCCCTGGTAGCTGAGGCACTACCCTGATGTCAATTGCCCTATAAGAGGTAACCTCCTCTCCCACAGGTAACAAAGCCTTCTGCTCTGTCCACTGCACACTGTGGGAGCCTCGTTGCCCCAGGACCTTGCATCAGCTGTATAACCCCCCATCTGTTAAATCACTGGTGTCTCTGTCACTGTCTCATGCTCTTTCTTCTGTCTCGAGGCTGGGCAACTATAAGGCTGGCAGGCCTGAGGGATACCGGCCAACAGTTCTATTTATTGCACAATGAGCTTGGTTTTCAATATTTTATACACTAAACAGATGTGTAGCAAAAATGATGCCCAGAAAGTACAATGACAGTGGACTTGCTCATTTGATAACATGGAAACTTCTGACTGCATCTGAATCTATCGGCCGCCTTCAAATTTGTTCTGTTAAAATATCCCAGAGTCACTTGTGTTCATCTTTTTAAAAAATAAATCTATTCTCCCTTTTGGGCATAAATAGGATTGTTTCCTCAAAGTTTCGGCCAAACCCCACTAGACTCCCTAACATCAGACCTCACACGCTATGATATAAATGTTTTGTAGATAACGTGTATGTAAACCCACCCTGTCTGTCTGACTCAGTCAATAACTTGACCTCCCAGATAATCCTGGATTTAACTGCTGCAGCTTGCCTGAAGCCTGGTTGCTCTCCAGCCAGCCGATTCAGCTGGAATGAAAGTAACGTAACTGGGACTATAGACTTAGTTCCCCTGAGGACTAATTAGTTTATCATAGAGAAAAAATTTGTCCAAACTTCCCCCACAACCCCAGCCATCTATTTTGGAAGTGCACTTACTGGGGAAGGAAGGTATTCTAACTCACTCTTCCCAAATCTACAGACTCCCTCTTCTTCTCAACAAAGTTTCTTGCAAGGGCTGTTTAGAGTCATTAGCTCAGTTTCCTTTTTTCAGAGTTATTTCTTCTATGCCTGGATTCCTACCTCCTCCTAACACTCCACTGAAATAATTCCTTCTAAAAACCTCCAACAATCTGCTAACTGCTCTGAGAAAGGACCATTCAGAGCCAATCTATTCTCCTGGGAAGAAAAACAGTGGCAAACATAGTCTCACTCACAGAAGATGAATGAGCCCTCATAGGTGCTGTGCTGCCAGCTCCTTCCCTAGCTGCTGGGGTGGTTGGAAGTGAAGGCGTTCAGCTGGCTTGCTCTTTGGGAATCCGCGGCAGCTGAAAGCAGCTGTCTGTCCCGAAGTCTTTACCTTTCTGGGGACCCCATGCAATGACTGGTCGGTGGGGAAGTGAGTATAAAGTGTCAGCCCTCTCTCCTTAAATTAAGACCACCCTAAAGGACCATCCTTTCCCCAAGCCCTCTGTGGGATGAAACCCACATTTGAAACCTTTGTTTCAAATGCCGTGACACAACACTATCTCTTGGTGAGAACTACCTTGGACTCTTCACCGTAGAAGGGACAGCAGTTGACTCTGACAGACATATAAACACATTTTATGGTACTGGGGACCAGCCCCAGCGGATCCAGGGAATTCAAAGGTGGGGACGGCGTCGGCGTCTTTGGAAATAACTTATTTAGTTACAGATAAAGAGGAATTAGGAGATTGGCAGAGAAAAAGAGGCCAAATAACTTGGTTCACATGGGATACCAATCACCACCTACGTAGGCCACAGGTGTCTTCCCATTCTCCCTAAGGAGAGGAGGCACTGAGGCCTCCCCGGTCCGATCTTAGAAGCCCAGGCAAAATTAATAGGCTTGGTGGGTACCCATGTACCAGATGGGAATTCGGCCAGAAAATAGTAAGAGAGAGAAAGGGGCTGAATAACTTGGTTTACGTGAGATACCAATAAAATTCCAAGACAAGGAATTTGCACCATCTACGTTGGGCCGCTGGTGCCACTTGAATATTGGAAATTGCCCCTCCTTGGGCTCCTTCTCGCGTGGACTTGAAAACCAGGGCAAATAAGTAGACTTGGAGGGCACTCATGCTCCAGATGGGAATTCAGCCAGAAAAACGGGGAGCAGAAAAGGACGACATGAAGGAATCAGTCTTTCTGGAAACTGATCCGATTTCTTTATTTTTGGGTTTGCTTATATACCTTTTGTTACACATAGGGATGAATACAGAGTCACGCGGGGGTCAGCAGTCCTGACCTTTATCAAAATCAGGTGCTTTACATAAATGAATAAAAAGAGGGCCTTAGGGATATTACAACATCTTCTGGCCATGAATGAGACCTGCTGACATTCTATGATCCTTTCTTTCTGATAACCAAAAACCTTATTTCTTCCAAGGGTGTTTTTTCTTAAACCAGGCACCACCCTCCAGATAAAGTTGCATTCCTATAAGGTGAGGGTGTAGTGAGTTACAATCAAGAAAGGAATTTATTTAACCCAAGGTTAACATGATTAATCTTAAAGTTTAATACTTATTTTTCCTATATGTTTAAAAGTTAATACTTATTTCTCCTATATGTTAGTTATATTCACTATAAGGGCAGGGAACATGGAAATCTAGCAGCAAACATCAGCCCAACAAATGAAAATCCTTTCACCAATGCTCCCCTTAAGATCTGTCTAGTCTTAAGATAGTGATAAAGTTACATTTTTACATAACAAAGACACAGTGATTTATAACAAAGCACAGTGATCTATTACAAAAGAGAAAATCCATTAACTCAAAAAGTCTAGTATTGCTAACGTCTAAAACTACTATAATTCCTTTTCTATATTTCAAATACATTGATTAATATATTCCTAGGTGCCTAAGGATATGGAGGCCTGGCGGCAATCATTGACTCAATGAGAAGAAAAAGCCCTATGCTAATTAAGACTCTCAAAATACTCCAAAACTCTCTGTGCTGTTTGTGGTTAAGAGGTAGTAAACAATCAGGTGGCAGGAGTATGGATAATCCTGTCACACAAGCTAGTCTGTCAGTAGAGAGGTTTGACCTGAGACATCCTTGTCCTACACAGAGCAGGGAATTAGCAGCAATCATTGACACAACAAATGAAAAACCCTTCACCAATATAATTCCTAACCAACCCATTATACTGATAATTTCTAACTCCCAAAAGAATTTGCCTTTAGTAAATCTAAAACATCTCGTGCCTCTCAGATTGGGAGGCTGTAAACAATTACATGTGGCCAGATGAACCTATACAGGTGGGTTAGATAACCTTCAGAGGAGTTCGTAAGCCAAAACACTCTTATCACGCCCAGGAATTTTTATTGCCTTGGAGCTGCACGTTTACTCCTTCTCCGAGAGAAACGGTTATGGGGGAGAGCACCCCGTAAAGTCAGAGGCTTAGGTGAGAGCATAAAACAGACTCTGGTTTTGGGGTTAGATGCTCGGAAACAAGGGGTTTCCTGAGGCTTGATCACGCCTTTGCGTATGCCAAGCCTCCTTCCTCATGACCTTTGCCATGGGTGGAGCTCCTCACGCTGGTTCCCGGCATTATGGGATCTGGGTTGGCCTCTTCTTCCCAAAGGACTTCACCCAGCAACACTGTGTGAGTATCTGATCCACTGACATGGGTCTTGCATAACATCATATTGGACCAAAGAACCCACTATAGAGGTGTTGCAGGGGTCACATGACCATGGGCTCTGCTGGTCCCATGACTTACTATACCACTCCAAAGCTGCTGGCCTGATAGAACAATAGAATGGACTTTACAAGGTATAATTAGGGCACCATCTTGAAGGCGATACCCTAAAGAGACGCTACCTTCCCTCCCCTCCACTGCGCCAGGACTCAGTATATACTCTGAATCAGTCACCATTGCACAATGCTGGCTCACAGAAGGTAGAACATAGGGATCTAGAATCGATGCAGAAGTAGGAGTGGTCCCACCAGCCATCATGCCCAGTGAAGTGCTCTTGGGCTTCAAAACTCTACTTCCTACGGATGTAAAGGTCCTAGTTTCCAGAATGGAAACACATGCACCAAGGGGCAAAGCAAGGGTCCCATTAAACTTTAAGCTACTGGGCTGCACCCAGTCACTTCACTCTCCTTGTGCCAAGAAACAAGAAGGTAAAGAAGTTGCCTCTACCCTGGCAGGAGTGGTTGATTCTGATACTTACAGGAGATGAGGCTGTTGTTCCAGAAGGAAGATTATATTTCATACCCAGGTGACCCACCTGAGCCTCTCTTGGTAATGTCATGCCCAGTTTTGATAGTGAATGGGTAAATATAGCTGCTGCAGCCTGAGAAGGGCAGACTTACCAATGTTCAGACCTCTCAGGCTGGGGGTTCTGGGTCATCCCACCAAGGAACCCAGCTGAACCAGAAGTGACAGGTGAGGGTGTGAGAGATCTGGAATAGGCAGATTAGTTGCAGCTCTGAGATGAGCTAGAGTGACGGGACCCATAGTTCATCCTACTAACAGTTTTCTTCTAAGTATCTCTAGAGAAATAGATCAATAGAATCCAAGGAGAGTTAGCCTCAGAATGTATCATATGACAAAGAGTGGATCCAAGCAGTGTAGAGGATAAACAGCAATGCACATGTTCGTGTACCACCCAGATCCTCCCTCTCAAGATTCTGATATCCTCGCCCCCTGTTGCTGCAAATTGACAGCAGAGGACTTTCAGATGAGTCGTCCTCCAGAAACCGTCCTCTGCCAAGTAGAGCCACTTCACACAAAACCATGCCTTCTTCTCACTGGCAGCCCATGTTCAGTGACTGGATAATCCTAGGAGAATATAAATAACCACCTCCTTTGCCTCAAGGCAGGATGACACTGAAGGACCATCTGAATTTCTGAGCTCCCCATAAAACAGGGTGAGGTCTTTGTGACTGCTGTTGTTGTTCTTCAGTCACCAAGTCATGTCTGACTCTTTGCAACTTCATGGACTGCAACATGCCAAGCTTCCCTGTCCTTCACTCTCTCCTGGAGTTTGCTCAGACTCATGTCCATTGAGTCGGTGATGCCATCCAACCATCTCATCCTGTCATACCCTTCTCCTCCCATTCTCTATCTTTCCTAGTATCAGGGTCTTTTCCAATGAGTTGACTCTTCGCATCAGGTGTCCAAAGGATTGGAGCTTCAGCTTTAGCATCAGTCCTTCCAATGAATATTCAGGGTTGATTTCCTTTAGGATTGATTAGTTTGATCTCCTTGCTGTCCAAGGGACTCCCAAGAGTCTTCTCCAGCACCACAGTGCAAAAGTATCCATTCTTCAGCACTCAGTCTTATTTATGGTGTCAGTTCAGTTGCTCAGTCGTGTCCGACTCTTTGTGACCCCATGAATCGTAGCACACCAGGCCTCCCTGTCCATCATCAACTCCCGGAGTTCACTCAAACTCACGTCCATCGAGTTGGTGATGCCATCCAGCCATCTCATCCTCTGGCATCCCCTTCTTCTCTAGCCCCCAATCCCTCCCAGCAGCAGAATATAAATAACCACCCCCTTTGCCTCAACGCAGGATGACACTGAAGGACCATCTCAGTTTCTGAGCTCCTCATAAAACAGGGTGAGGTCTTTGTGACTGCTGTTGTTGTTCTTCAGAGTCTTTTCCAATGAGTCAACTCTTTGCGTCAGGTGACCAAAGTACTGGAGTTTCAGCTTTAGCATCATTCCTTCCAAAGAACACCCAGGACTGATCTCCTTTAGAATGGACTGGTTGGATCTCCTTGCAGTCCAAGGGACTCTCAAGAGATTTCTCCAACACCACACTTCAAAAGCATCAATTCTTTGGCACTCAGCTTTCTTCACAGTCCAACTCTCACATCCATACATGACCACTGGAAAAACCATAGCCTTGACTAGACAGACCTTTGTTGGCAAAGTAATGTCTCTGCTTTTCAATATGCTATCTAGGTTGGTCATAACTTTTCTTCCAAGGAGTAAGTGTCTTTTAATTTCATAGCTGCAATCACCATGTGATTTTGGAGCCGCCCAAAATAAAGTCTGACACTGTTTCCATTGTTTCCCCATCTATTTCCCATGAAGTGATGGGAGCAGATGCCATGATTTTGTTTTCTGAATGTTGAGCTTTAAGCCAACTTTTTCACTCTCCTCTTTCACTTTCATCAAGAGGCTTTTTAGTTGTTCTTCACTTTCTGCCATAAGGGTAATGTCACCTGCATATCTGAGGTTATTGATATTTCTCCCGGCAATCTTGATTCCAACTTGTGCTTCTTCCAGCCCACTGTTTCTCATGATGTACTCTGCATAGAAGTTAAATAAGCAGGGTGACAATATACAGCCTTGACATACTCCTTTTCCTATTTGGAACCAGTCTGTTGTTCCATATCCAGTTTTAACTGTTGCTTCCTGACCTGCATATAGGTTTCTCAAGAGGCAGGTCAGGTGATCTGGTATTCCCATCTCTTTCAGAACTTTCCACAGTTTATTGTGATCCACACAGTCAAAGGCTTTGGCATAGTCAATAAAGCAGAAATAGATGTTTTTCTGGAACTCTCTTGCTTTTTCCATGATTCAGCGGATGTTGGCAATTTGATCTCTGGTTCCTCTGCCTTTTCTAAAACCAGGTTGAACATCTGGAAGTTCACAGTTCACGTATTGCTGAAGCCTGGTTTGGAGAATTTTGAGTATTACTTTACTAGCATGTGAGATGAGTGCTATTGTGCAGTAGTCTGAGCATTCTTTGGCATTGCCTTTCTTTGGGAGTGGAATGAAAACTGAGATTTTCCAGTCTTGTGGCCACTGCTGAGTTTTCCAAATTTGCTGGCATATTGAGTGCAGCACTTTCACAGCATCATCTTTGAGGATTTGAAATAGCTCAACTGGAATTCCATCACCTCCACTAACTTTGTTCGTAGTGATGCTTTCTGAGGCCCACTTGACTTCACATTCCAGGATGTCTGGCTCTAGGTGAGTGATCACACCATCGTGATTATCTTGGTTGTGATTTTTTTTTTTTGTACAGTTCTTCTGTTTATGGTGTGTTACAGTCCAGTTTGTTCCTCTGACCAACTCACGATCTCCCATGAGTACTGATATTGCTGACACTCCCCAATGAACTTTTTACTGAGCCACCTCCAACTCACAGTCTGTTCCCTGAGGAACCTAAGACAGGAGCTTGAATATAAAAATCAGGTATCACAAAGGGTTTAAGGAGAGTGTGCATTTTGAAGATCCATAGAGCTAGTTCCAATCCCAGCTTTCTATGTACTACTTACTACCTGTGAACTTGTAAGCAAGATGCTTACTTTCTGTTTCTGCATCTGTAAAATGATAATAAGAATGTGGCATTCAAATGGCTGCTGTTGCTGGGTAAATTAGATATAATAAAGTTGTTAGCACAGTGTTAACCATAATAAGCACTCAAATGAAAGCATATACGCTTAAATGTGTCTTCTGCTGGGTTCCTCCTGAAGCAGCCCCTGAGTCTACTTATTTCAATGTGGGTAGATTACTGGGGAGGTGATCCAAGGAAGCACTGACTGGGGAAAAAGGATGTGAGATGGAGAAAAAAAAAAAGGAAGTCAACAAGAAAGTTAATGATGTGGGCAATTAGGACTCAGTCCCACCAGGGAACTCTGAAAGTTTGGATAGACCTGGCTTTCCTCAAGAAGGGTAAGAAAGGACTTCCCTGGTGGTCCAGTGGGTAAGGAACCGCCTGCCAATGCAGGAGACACCAGTTTGATCCCTGGTCCAGGAAGATCCCCCATGCTGCAGGGGCAACTAAGCCCTTGTGCCACAACTACTGAGCCTAGGCTTTAGAGCCCATGCACTATTTAGCCCGAATACCATAACTACTGAAGCCCAAGCCTCTAGAGCCCACGCTTCACAACAAGAGAAGCCCCCTACTCACTGCAGCCAGAGAAAGGCTATGCAGCAACAGAGATGCAGCACAGCCAAAAATAAATAAATACATGATTTATAAAAAAAGAAAAGTAAGGAAGCTGGGACATTTGCCCCTAACTACTATCTGTCATCTGCCGACTCCTTTCCCTAGAGCATTAATTCCTTGGCAATTTTCATTCTGCCTCACCTGCTCTGGAGCAAACACAATCCAGGAAAGAGAGGGAATACTTAGGCAGAGTATGAGAGGTGCCTGCAGTTAGAAGCCATAGGTGTATGGGAATGGTGGATGCTGGGGTTTACGGGCAAGGCAATGACAGCACTTGCTGCTGTCTGCATTTGCACATGTTATACAATAACAGTAATCTTCTTACAGATTTTCACTTTATTCATACAATTTCATTTTCTCTTGATCCTCTCCCTGTTTTGTGTTTGGGAGAGTATAGTGGATTGGATGCATGCATGCATGCGTGCTCAGTAGCTTCGGTTGTGTCCAGCTCTTTATGACCCCATGGACTGTAGCCTACCAGGTTCCTCTGACCATGGAGATTCTCCAAGCAAGAATACTGGAGTGAATTACCACGCCCTCCTCCAGGGGATCTTCCAGACCTAGAGATTGAATCTGCATCTCCTGAGTCTCCTGCACTACAGGCGGATTCTCTATCCCTGAGCCACCAGAGAAGCCCCACGGTGGATTGGATGGTGTCCCCCCAAAAGAGATATGACTGCATCATAACCCCTGGGACCTGTAAATGTGAACTTACTTGGAGAAAGGGTCTTTGCAGATGTAAGTCAGTTAAGGATATTGAGATATGGATCTGGGTGGGCCCTAAATTCAATGGTAAATGCCCTTATAAGATAGAGAATCTTATGACTGAGGAGGAGGAGGCAATGTGACCATGGGGTCAGAGATGGGAGTGACGCTGCCACAGTCAAGGAACACCTGGAGCCACCAGAAGATGGAAGATACAGGAAAGGATTCTTCCCTAAAGACCGGAGGGCCACAGCCCTGCCGACACCTTGGATTTGGCCTTCTGGGCTGCAGAACCATGCAAAGAATCAATTTCTGTCTGATGTTTTAAGCCTCTCAGTTTATGGCAATTTGTCATAGCAGGCGTAGGAAATGAAAATAGGGAGTCCCCATAAATTTGTTTCTGAATGTGTTTGGCATTCTTCAGAGAAGGGCAGTAGCCATTGCCCTAGTAGAGCCTTTTTGTTTGGTTTTTAAGATTTATTTATTTTATAAATAAATAAATTTTGGTTGTAGTGAGTCTCCGTTGCTACGCGTGGGCTTTCTCTAGTTGAGGCGAGTGGGGCATGCTCTTTGCTGCAGTGCTCGGGCTCCTCATTAGCGTGGCCTCTCCTGTTGTAGGGCACAGGCTCTCGGTGCCTGGGCTTCCATAGTGGCAGTGTGTGGGCTCAGTAGTTGTGGCACACAGGCCTAGCTGCCCTGTGGCATGTGGGATCTGCTGGAGTCAAGGATCGAACCAGTGTGCCTTGCATTGCAAGGTGGATTCTTAAGCACAGGACCACCAGGAAAGCCTAAAAATAGCTTTTTACTGAAGAATAAAGAAGCTTGCACACAGACGAGTTCTCCAGTCTTACCCAGGCTCTCTCTTGGAGGATCTACACTGACTGCATTTCCCTGACTGGCAGAGGCACACCACGCCTTAAGAACCAGGAGATCCTCAGCGTTGGTCTCCTGGCTCCAGACCACAAGCATTATCCTTCTCTGAGGTTCTCTGGCCATTTCAGAGAAGCCAAAGGAGATGAAATCTCTTCTGTACCCACTTAGGCAGTCTGGGAAAAAAAAATGAGTTAAATTAGAGCTAATTGAAGAAGCTGATTACTCTATTGGAAGCATTTCAAAATGCATTCTGCAAATTGATGAACAAGATGGATATTTATTCCACAATAATTTTTCAGCTTCTCTGGAGCACCAGGAATTTTCCTGGGTGCTAACAGAGATAGGACTCCATAGCGAAAAGTAATGATTTTTTTTTTCTATAAAATGGTTTACTGAGGTGCATATTCTCACTCCAGACAAGGTTTGTGCATGTGGCATGTCAGTGTGGTGAAGATCCATTTTGACTCTGTTCAGAGTTCTGGTCCTCTGACCTGTTGCCTGGGGATGGATGCTCCTCCTATGATTTGCTTGCTTCTGAATGTGCTGTTCTGTGTGATGTAGTGGGGAGCCCTGTCTCTAGGGGATATTGGGTGCAGACGCTAAAAGGCTCCCTGGAGCTCCTTTCACATTTTAGAGGACAACATCTACAGGCTTAAAACGGTGGGGAGGGAGGGAGCAGAATATGATCCTTTCCTCCCATCCTTCCTGGGCCATTGAGTCCAACCTCCTCCAAAATGCTGCTCAGACTTTTCTGGCCCAAGTAACCCATCTACCGATGGTACTCTGGGCTGAGCCACCTATGCCAATCCAAATATATATACTGTTATTTGCCTACTATGTTAAGTGCAGAGACAGGATCCTAACATTGTCCTAGCTCAGGAAATCTAGTAGGTGTTCAGTAATTTGTTTGAATGAGTATAGAATGAAATTCATTAAGCATTTGGGAAAAAAAAGAATAAATCATGACATTTCTCTGCTCAAAGCCCCTGCTATCCTATCACACTCAAAGGCCAAGGCCAAAGTTAGTACAGTAGCTTAAAGACTCCCTGCAACTTAGCCATCTGCCACCTATAAGACCTCATCTCCTATCAGTCTTCCTCTTGCTCATATCTTGGGCCTTCTTGTTGTTCTTTGAACACACCAAGTGTACTCTTTCCTCAAGACCTAACAAGCCTTTCCAGGATTCAGCAAATAAAATACAGCATGCCCAGTTCAAGTTGATTTTCAGATATTTTTTTTTAGTATAAATATGTCCCATGCAATATTGGGGACATACTTATACTAAAAATAATTTGGTTTTTTATCTGAATTTCAACTTGAACTGGACATCCTATATTTTATCTGGCTACCGTATGTGGTGATTCTTCCACACAGACCACCCTTTCCCTAGGCCCAGTCTACACGGCTCCATTCCTCACTTCCCTCAGATAGCATCCCATTAGAGAGGGCTGCCCTGGACACTCTGTCTAAAAGAGCACGTCACCATCATCAACCCCATCCCTCTCCACCCTCATTCCCAGACTAACTCCTCTTCTTAACACTTAGGATCCCCTGACAGAGAGTGTTTTTATAAGGCTCTTGTCCAGCTTCTCTACCTGCCATGTCAACCCCACATGAATAGGGATTTGTTTCATTTATTGACATTTTTTTTTCATTCCTGAGACAAAGTTGGCACAGGATAGATCCTTAGCAGCGATTTGTTGAATAAATAAATATCAATGGTGTTCAGTCTCTAAGTTGTGTCCAACTCTTTACGACCCCATGGGTCTGTAGCACATCAGGCTTCTCTGTCCTCAACTATAACACAGAGTTTGCTCAAGTTCATGTCCATTGAGTCGGTGACACTCTCCAACCATCTCATCCTCTGCTGCCTTCTTCTCCTCATCTTTCCCAGCATTAGGGTCTTTTCCAATGAGTCAGCTCTTAGCATCAAGTGGCCAAAGTCCTGGAGCTTCAGCTTCAGCAATAGTTCTTCCAATGAATATTCAGAGTTGATTTCCTTTAGGATTGTCTGGTTTGATCTCATTGCTGTCTGATGGACGCTCAAGAGTCTTCTCCAGCCCCACAGTTTGAAAGCATCAGTTCTTCAGTGCTCAGACTTTTTATGGTCCGTCTCTCACATCCATACATGAGCTTTGACTATATGCACCTTTGTCGGCAATGTGATGTCTCTCCTTTTTAATATGCTGTCTAGGTTTATCACAGCTTTTTTTCCAAGGAGCAAGTGTCTTAACTTCATGGCTGCAGTCACCATCCACAGTGATTTTGGAGCCCAAGAAAAGAAAATCTGTCACTGCTGCTACTTTTTCCTCTTCTATTTGCTATGAAGTGATGGGACCAGATGCCATGATCTTAGTTTTTCTAATGCTGAGTTTTAAGCCAGCTTTTTCACTCTCCACTTTCACCCTCATCAAGAAGCTCTTTAGTTCCTCTTCACTTTGTGCCATTAGAGTGGTATCATCTGCATACCTGAGGTTGTTGGTATTTCTCCTAGCAATCTTGATTCCAGCTTGTGAGTCTTCCAACCTGGCATTTTGCATGATGTACTTTTTATATAAGTTAAATAAGCAGAGTGACAATATACAGCTTTATTGTACTTCTTTCACAATTTTGAACCAGTCAGTTGTTCAATGTAATGTTCTAACTGTTGCTTTTTGACCCACATACAGGTTTCGCAGGAGACAGATAAGGTGGTCTGGTATTCCCATTTCTTTAAGAATTTTCCACAGTTTAAATTTTTGATTTCTATAGAGATGATCTGTGTGCTGTGCTTAATCGCTCAGCTGTGTCCAACTTTTTGCGACCCCATGGACTGCAGCCCACCAGGCTCCTCTGTCCATGGGGATTCTCCAGGCAAGAATACTGGAGTGGGTTGCCATGCCCTTCTCCAGGGGATCTTCCCAACCCAGAGATCGAACCCATGTCTCCTGCATTGCGGGTAGATTCTTTACCAGCTGAGCTACCAAGGAAGTCCAGAGATGATTTGCAGGTAAATATTTAAGTGTTAGATTTTAATATTTGTATTCTTTCAAGAAAACACTCTGTCTCACCCTCCCCTTCTCATACCATGACAGAGCCTCTCCATAAGAAAACACCTCAAACAAGAAGGGAATTTACCTTGTCTTTTAGGTTTCTACAGTTGAATCTTTTACCTTCTTTCTTCCATGCTGAAATCCAGCTTGGAAACATGGAAATGTTTTTTTAAAATATAGTTGATATACAATATTATGCCAGTTTCAGGCATACTGTGTCATGATTCAATATTTGCATACATTATAGAATGTTCACCATAATAAGTCTGGTAGCCAGATATCTGCCCCCATACAAAGTTATTACAACATTATTGACTATACTCCCAATGTGGTTTATTCCATCTCTGCGGCTTATTTATTTTATAACTGGACGTTTGTACGTCTTCAGTTTAGTTCAGTTCAGTTTAGTCACTCAGTCATGTCTGACTCTTTGCAACTCCATGGACTGCAGCACACAAGATTTCTCTGTCCATTACCAGTTCCCGGAGTTTACTCAAACTCATGTCCATTGAGTTGGTACCTCTTAATGCGTTTTAGTATTTTCCCCAGCCCACCCCACCCCACCCCACCCCACTCCCCTCTGGTGACCACCCACTTGTTCTCTGTATCTGTAAATCAGTTTTCATTTTGTTTTGTTTGCTTTGTTTTCTAGACACTGCATATAACTGAGATCATATCATACTTGTCTTTCTCTGTCTGACTTATTTCACTTAGCAAAATACCCTCTAGGTCTGCCCATGTTGTCCCAAATGGCAAGATTTCATATTTTATGGCTGAGTAATATTCCATTGTGTATATCTGTGCTTGTGTACTATATATATGTATATACACAAAGCTTTTGCATAGCAAATGAAGTATCACCAAAATGAAAAGGCAGCCTACTGAATGGAAGAACATATTAGCAAAAGGTATATCACCTAAGGAATTAATGTCCAAAATAGACAAAGAGCTCATACAACTCAAATTTTAAAAAAAACAGACAACACTGTTAAAAAAAAAAATGGGCAGGGGACCTGAATAGACATTTTCCCAAAGACATACAGAGGGCCAACAGACATGAAAATATGCTCAACATCACTCATCATCAGGGAAATGCAAATCAAAACCACAATGAGGTTATCACCCCAAATCTGTCAGAATAGCTATCATCAAAAAGTCTACAAATAACAAGTGTTGACAAGGATATGGTGAAAAGGGAACCATATGCACTATTGATGGGAATGTAAATTGGAGTGGCCACTATGGAAAAAAGTATGGAGATTCCTCAACAAATTAAAAATAGAAATGCCATATGACTCGGCAGTTTCACTTCTGGGTATTTACCTGAAGAAAACATATGCAGGACTTCCCTGGTGGTCCAGTAGTTAAAAATCTGCCTGCCAGCGTAGGGTACATGGGTTCAATTCCTGGTCTGGAAAGATCCCACATGCTGAGGAGCAGCAAAGCCCATGCACCATAACTATTGAGCCCATGCTCTAGAGCCTGGGAGCTGCAACTACTGAGGCCCACACACCCTAGAACCTGTGCTCCACAACAAGAGAAGCCCCCACAATGAGAAGCCCGAGTACCACAATTAGAGAGTTGTCCCTGCTTGCCACAACTAGAGAAAGCCCATGTGCAGCAACAAAGACTCAGCACACCCAAGAAAGAAAGAAAGCATGTACCCCACTGTTAACTGCAGTATTATTTGCCATAGCTAAGATATGGAAGTAACCTAAGTGTCTGTAGTTAGATGAATGGACAAAGTAGAAATCATTTGTTTAAAACATTTAAGTTCTCATCCTTTAGCTGTCAGAAAAGTATAGCTTTAGAAGTTAGAGGATTTATTTGACCTTCACTTTTCCCTGAAGTGGCCTGAGGACCAATTTATCTATAATTAACAATCTAGGGAAGGCAAAAATGAATATTAGTCATTAAGGAAATGACCCATATTATTTCATCCCATGTTCCCCTTTTCTATTTGTCCCTTGCCCAGGGATAGGGAGAGAATTGCCTTCTGTTTTATTAGAGTTCAGATAGAAAGAAAATTGTAGCTGTTGTATCAACTTCCAGGTGAGGCCCACTGTTCTGATTCCTATTTGTCTAGCACTTGAAGGACTAGGCATTGCTTGGAAACATGGAATAGGCAGGTACCTTAGGAGCTGCAAAGTTGACAACAAGGAAAGGGATGCTGAGTTCATCCAGCCAGTATCCAACAGGACAGATTTTGCCTTCTGAATCTTTACCCAAAGCAGATATTTGAGCCAGGATCACACTGGTGGTCCATTGACTAAGTAGGGCCCAGGAGAACCCAAAACTCCAAAGCCCTCCAAAATTCCAATAGTGAAGAGTCTCTGTGACTTCTCCCTGCCCCTACCACCACTACATTAGGCAGGGTTCTGTCACTACGTGCCTGACTTCCTGCCAACCAACACTTGATTCCAGGCTCGGCCTCAAGAATCTGGAGGTCCCTGCCAGGCATTAATCTTCAGGATGTCTTCCACTTATTCAGAAATTGTAGTGATAACATAGCCTCTGCCCCAACAAGAGTCTTCAAAGGCATTCAAAACCTTCCATCATCTACTTTTCCCCACCAGATCAGCTTGTACCCACTCATATCTTTAATTTCTACCTGCCTTTCTGGTCTATATTACCTTCCAGGCATTCTTTCAGATGCTCTCTTTGACATGTCTATACCCTAAAACTTACCTCATTTTCAAGATCCTCTTAAGCCTTTATTGATTTCTCCTTGAAGGCTGGAAAGCTCCAAGTTTAAGCATTTCATTAAATACTCACTGCATTTTAAAGTTTTCTATTGTTTTTTTCACCAAGTAAATTGTAAGTACCCTGAGATCTTGAATAATTATACAGAAAATAAAAACTATACCTGATGATCGATTTATTTGTCAATGGCCCCAGTGGCATAGCATATAAAACCTAACACCAACACCTAAGTTCATAGCTACACCCTGGGTTTTCTCTTATAAGTAACTAGAAGAAAAGGGGTCTTTGTTGGTTCATGATACTGGACTTTAGACAAGCTTATTTGACCAAATTTGGGAAATCCTATTATCTTGACATTGGTTCAATAAGGGCTGGTTTATAGACTCTTTTTAAGGAGTCAAAAATAAACATGTATGTGCTTAACACTGATTATACATTATCTTTAATCCTTACTACAAATGTATGCAAAAGGATTGCTATCCTAAGGTTAAGAGTTTAGAAAAGCTTAGTCAGGTAAGAAATGTGCCCAAGCTCACGTAGCTAGTCAGGATTTGAATTACAGGTCAGTCTAACTTTCAGGGCATTTCCCATTCATTCTGTAGGTATTACAGATCTTAAGCACTAACACCATTATTATAGAAATGGGTGAAGAAAAGTGTGTGGGCTCAGAGGAGCTGTCAAATGTTCAAATAAACTGGCAGCATCATGAGCCTAGAAATTAGTCAATACATGATTTCTTTACATTCCCACGGATATTTGAAAAAATCTCAAATCACGGAGTCTTCAGAAAACACCACATTCGCTCAAAATTTTGACATGCTAAACCTGAGAGTGCTTAGGAAATATTAAACATCAAGATGTGATTGATTGTCCTCCCAGGGGACGGGGGTGGGGGAGGGGGGCAGAGAGTCAATGTTTTAATTTTCCTCAAGTTTGGTAGAGCTTTTTTTTAAAAAAAGATCTTCCTTTAGAACACTAAATGCTTAATCCAAATGAGTCCTGGGACTCCACAGTGCTTCGCCTTACACAGTTGCATTTTAAAAATGCATGGCTCAATAGCCAAAAAGATTACATAATAGAAATTTCATTCTTTACTTGCATCTCTTATAGAATATCAAGAAATCAAGTTCTTAAATCTTGGGAATGCGTATCCAAATCCTGTTTCCTCTTACACCTATTTCTCTTCTACACTGAGGCTGTTGGAAGCCTCTCATTTACCAAATCCCCAAAATTCTTTCTGACATTCAACCCACATGAACTCTCTTCTCTTCCACCCTCCTTTCTGGTCCACTGTCCCTCTCCATCCATTCTTCTCACTTGACACCACACACAGAAACAGACAGACAGGCACACACATACAGACAACCAGGTTAGCAGCATTGTAACATTCCTAAGTGTGAGAAATAAAAAATGGCCACAATTTTTCATGCTTCTTTATATCCATACTTTTTGCAATGTGATTTTGTATCTCCTCTTCTGTATATAGAAAGATTTATGTGCCAATTCTGAGTTTAGAGTTCAAAAAATACCTTGGCTGTTCTCTCTAACTTCCTCCCCACCCCCTGCCCCCTCCTCCCACTGCATTTCTCTCTGTCTCTCTCTCAGCCCGGACATGGCTATATGAACAAGTATAGGTAGCATCCTGGAAGATGAGTAGAGAAGAGCCTAGTTGTTCCATCTGAGAACATCTTAGACAAATATACAGTGAAAGTGTTAGTTGCTCAGTCGTGTCTGATTCTCTGCAACCCCATGGACTGGAGCCAGGCAAGTTCCTCCGTCCATGAGATTCTCCAGGCAAGAATACTAGAGTGGGTTGCCATTTCCTTCTCCAAAACATGTGAGAGTATAGCCAATGTCAGCAAAGCCAGCCAGCAGCCAGCCCATGAACCCATCACCTATGCATGAGCAAGTCCTACCGAGACCAGAAGAACCGCCCAGCCAACACACAAATTGATGAGCTAAGTAATGTTTGCTGTTTTAAGCCATTGCTTTTTGGAGTGATTGTTACACAGCACTTGCTAACTTATAACATTTGTGAAAGAGAGAAATCAAAACCAGAAACAGAAGAGAAAAAAAAATCCTCATAAAAAATTTCAAATTCATATGACATTCATATGTCATTCTGTTATTCATATGCCATTCTGCATATATATGGAATCTAGAAGAAGTATTTACTTACAGGGTAGCAATGGAGAACAGACTTATGGACATGGGGAGAGGGGAGGAGAAGGTGAGATATATGGAGAGAGTTACAGGGAAACTTACATTACCATATGTAAAATAAATAGCCAATGGGAATTTGCTGTATGGCTAAGAAACTCAAACAGAGGCTCTGTATAAACCTGGAGGGGGTGGGATGGGGAGGGAGATGGGAGGGCGGTTGAAAAGGAAGGGGATATATGTATACCTATGGCTGATTCATGTTGAGGTTTGACAGAAAACAACAAAATACTGTAAAGCAATTATCCTTCAGTAAAAAAATAAATTAAAAAAAAATTTTTTGTCCCCTTCTGGTAGAAGCTGATATTTACCAATGAGAGTTTCTCATAGTCAGCAGCACTGAGTTCAGTGTTACCACCACTTTCTTCTTTTAATCTGATCTACCGAAATAACTCTGGTCAAAATATATATATATATACCCTTGGACTTCCTATGACAAATGTAAAACTCTTCTCTAGCCCCTCCTTATCATATTGAATAACAATTTAATTGCAATTTTCTATATAATCCAAAGCAAAGTTCTTTTCTATCACACACGTGGCTTCTGGTCCGAGTCCACTGCTTGAGGGTTTTGCTGAGAGTACTGCCTACATATCAAAGAAGCATTTATCATATTCTGTGAAAGGTTTATGTGTGAGCAACAGCAATGTATAAGTCATTGCTTCCTGACAGAACTGTAATAAAATCTACATATTGGCTTCATCCACTTAGGAAATATTCCCCATCTGAGGATATTTGTTTGCTTTCAGACATAAATTTTTTGAAGTTAGAGTACATACTTCTGAGATACTGCCAAAGAACTGCTTACATCACCATCAAATTCTATCCCCACAAGATATTCTGTAGCTTGTTTTCTTTAAAGCAGAGCTATAACATAATAATGATGATAAGGCATTTCCTCAAGATTTAACAAACACACATTTCAAGATAAATTGGATTAGGAAATAATATGTAATGTCACCATCTGGTGACTTCCCCAAAATGTTACAACTATCTCCATGCCAATAATCAACATTTTTATTAGTGCCTTAAAGCAAGAAAAGATGTTTTATAAAAGAACATATGGGAATTGTTTTGTAATATTTAATAATCTATTAAAGAACAGTGTACTGGAGTGTCTTTGAGGGTTCTGTGCTTACAGCACAGAAGTCAATTGTAACTAAATTAAGCAAAAAGGAACTTGTCGAGAAGGATATGGGATGACTCTCATAATCAAAAGAAAAGTGAAAATGAACAAATAAAAAACCCCCACAGACTACTGAAAAGACAAGGAACAGAGTAGCTCCAAATATGAGGTGCCAGGATCTTTTTACTATGTCACCCCTTCAAATTGTCAGTCTTAATGAATAGCCTCCAGCTGTTTTTAGTCTTTTTGTGCCAATTTTCTTTATGATTCCACTCCCAGGAAGACACTTGGCCTAACTTCTGACACCTACTTAATCTTGCCCAGGGGAGGGCTAGGTTGCCTCAGATCCAAAAGGAGTGCATCCAGTGGTGTGTATAGAAGAAAAGGAGGTGGGTCCCCAAAGCAAAATCAGGGCTCCATAATCTGAATAACAAAAAGCAGGTGCTGAGAACTCAAACATCAGAAGTCTACACAGACAACTACGCCCAGAAGACTTTAGAAAGCTGAATAAAACCTAAAGTAAATGTCTCCCTCCTGTTGCTCTATCATCTTCAGCTCTATGTCAAGACTTACCTGTTGTGCTTACCACTCAGTTGTGTCCAACTCTTTGTGACCCCATGGACTGTAGCCCACCAGGCACCTCTGTCCATGGGGATTCTCCAGGCAAGAATATTGGAGTGGCTTGCCATGACCTCCTCCAGGGGATCTTTCCAACCCAGGGATTGAACCCAGGTCTCCTACTTTGCAGGCAGATTCTTTATCATCCAAGCCACCAGGGAAGCCCAAGAATACTGCAGTGGGTCCCAACCCAGGAAGCAAACTGAGGTCTTCTGCATTGCAGGCATATTCTTTACCAGCTGAGCTACCAGGGAAGCCTGTCAAGATTAAGATATCACTAAAAACAATTCATAGACTAGGCCTGGAGTGAAGATGGGAGACAAAATATGTAATACGTTAAGGGTAACTTGAAAGGAGAGAAGTTATTAGCTTTCAGCTTGAAAGTGAAAGTGAAGTCGTTCAGTCATGTCTGACTCTTTGCAATCCCATGGACGGTAGCCTACCAGGCTCCATGCCATGGGATTTGCCAGGCAAGAATACTGGAGTGGGCTGCCATTTCCTTCTCCAGGGGATCTTCCCAACCCAGGGATCAAACCTGGGGTTCAGCTTAATTAGGCATAAAAAAGATCTTTTTATAGTCACTAATTCAGACTATATCTACTAAGGTGGGCAAGAATTCCTTAGAAGAAATGGAATATCCCTCATAGTCAACAAAAGAGGCTGAACTGCAGTACTTGGGTGCAATCTCAAAAACAACAGAATGATATTAGTTCATTTCCAAGGTAAACCATTCAGTATCAGAGTAATCCAAGTCTATACCCCAACCACTAATGCCCAAGAAGCTGAACAGTTCTATGAAGACCTACAAGACCTTCTAGAACTGACACAAAAAATGATGTCCTTTCATCACAGGGACTAGAATGCAAAAGTAGGAAGTCAACAGATATTTGGAGTGACAGGCAAGTTTGGCTTTAGCAAACAAAATGAAGCAGGCCAAAGGCTAACAGTTTTGCCAAGAGAAAAACACCCTCTTCCAACAACACAAGAGACAGTTCTACAAATGGACATCACCAGATTGTCAATACTGAAATCAGACTGATTATATTCTTTGCAGCCACAGATGGAGAAGCTCTATACAGTTAGTGAAAACAAAACCTGGAGCTGACTGTAGCTCAGTTCATGAACTCCTTATTGCAGAATTCAGACTTAAAGAAAATAGGGAAAACCACCAGGCCATTCCATGGTAAATCAGTCTGAAAAACTATGGACAGAAGTTTTGCAATATTGTACACGAGGCAATTATCAAAACTACCCCCAAGGAAAAGAAATGCAAAGAGGCAAAATGGTTGTGTGAGGAGGTCTTACAAATAGTAGAGAAGAGAAGCGAATGGCAAAGGAGAAAAGTAAAGATATACCCATTTGAATACAAAGTTCCAAAGAATAGCAAGGAGAGATAAGAAAGACTTCTAAGTTAACAATGCAAAGAAATAGAGAAAACAATAGAATGGGAAGGACTAGAGATCTCTTCAAGAAAATTAGAGATATCAAGGGAACATTTTATGCAAAGATGAGCACATTAGAAGAGACTAAGAAGAGGTGGCAAGAATACGCAGAAGATCTGTACCAAAAAGTTCTGAAGAACCCGGATAACCATGACAGTGTGATCACTCACCTAGAATCAAACATTCTGGAGTGTGAAGTCAAGTTGACCTTCAGTTCAGTTCAGTTGCTCAGTCATGTCCGACTCTTTGCGACCCCATGAATTGCAGCATGCCAGGCCTCCCTGTCCGTCACCATCTCCTGGAGTTCACTCAGACTCACATCCATTGAGTCGGTGATGCCATCCAGCCATCTCATCCTGGGTCGTCTCCTTCTCCTCCTGCCCCCAATCCCTCCCAGCATCAGAGTCTTTTCCAATGAATGAGTCAACTCTTCACATGAGGTGGCCAAAGTACTGGAGCTTCAGCTTTAGCATCATTCCTTCCAAAGAAATCCCAGGGTTGATCGCCTTCAGAATGGACTGGTTGGATCTCCTTGCAGTCCAAGGGACTCTCAAGACCTTAGGAAGCATCATTATGAACAAGTTAGTGGAGATGATGGAATTCCAGCTGAGCTATTTTAAATCCCAAAAGATAATGCTGTTAAAGTGCTACACTCAATATGCCAGCAAATTTGGAAAACTCAGGCCACAGGACTAGAAAAGGTCAGTTTTCATTCCAATCCCAAAGAAAGGCAATGCCAAAGAGTGTTCAAACTACTGCGTAATTGCACTCATCTCACATGCTAGCAAAGTAATGCTCAAAATTCTCCAAGTGAGGCTTCAACAGTATGTGTACTAACTCCCAGATGTTCAAGCTAGTTTTAGAAAAGGCAGAGGAACCAGAGATCACACTGCCAACATCCAATGGATCATAGAAAAAAACAAGAGAATTCCAAAGAAACATCTTTTGCTTCACTGACTTTGCTGAAGACTTTGACTGTGTATATCACAACAAACTGTGGAATATTCTTGAAGAAATAGGAATACCAGACCACCTTCCCTGTGTCTACTAAAAAAAGATGTACAATTTGAGAGCTGCATGTTAAGTTTTATTTGGGGCAAAATGAGGACTGCAGCCCTGGAGGCAGCATCTCAGATAGCTCTGAGAAACTGTTCCAAAGCGGCAGTGGGGGAAAGTCAATATACAAGGTTTTGGTGAAGGGGGAGTTCAGTGCCATGAAGGACTCATTTTACAAAAGGTTTCCTGGTAACTTAGATAGTAAAAGCGTCTGCCTGCAATGCAGAAGACCAGGGTTTGATCCCTGGGTCGGGAAGGTCCCCTAGAGAAGAAAATGGCAACCCACTCCAGTATTCTTACCTGGACAATCCCATGGATAGAGGAGCCTGGTGGGCTTAGATATGGTCAATTATATCCTCTAACTCCATTGAAGGCACAGGCACAGACACACACACACACACACATAAAGCTGCTAAATGGTCATACCAGTAGGATACAGATCCTTGATCCACTGTTATCATACCAATGGTAGATTGGTTGGGGTTACCTCTAATTTGTTAACATGTATGACCTTAAATTTATGGGAACCCCAGGCTACACCTTCATATCCACCCCCGTAGATGTGAAGGCTATAAATTAGTGCTACAAATCCACTGAGTTCTATACCAATCACTCTCTCTAAGGGTAATAATAAACATAGCTCATAAAGCACCCAGTCTTGTCTCATAATTACCAGGTTGATCATTTTTAGTATGATTTAACCCTTCCCAATTTAATCCCAGGAGCTTTTAAACTTAAATGACCATAGCCTGGTGTTAACCATGTAGATCCACCCCATAATTGTGGGAATTTTCCTTTTAATAGATGAGAGGTTAATTTTTTTATTGATACTTAGCTCATCACTCTGGTTGAGTTTGAATGACCCTAAAAGAAAACTTAAATCTATGGCTAGCATCAGAGCAGGTATTATTAATTTGCCAGGTGTGAGGATCCCATCTACTAATATCATGAAAATAGAATAGGACTGAACACTCATCTAAAATAAATTTCCTAGGGAGTATCCAGTCAGTGCCCTAGAGCACAGAAGTCCACCAAGGTAACCCAGAAGTCCTAGACACAGGTAATTGGCCACAACCAAACAATTGGTTTGAGTTTTAAACTAGCATAGACTCGTGTCCATGATAGAAAACATTTGATTGATAGGCATAGGTCCAAGGATTCAAGGACATCATAAATGACCATACGAGTCGGATCAGCATTTTGGGGAAGCTGTCTACTTCTGATGTCATCTTTTCCTCATCCTAGTGTAGTGTAGTTTCCTCTGTTTGAGCATTGTTTTAAGGTGAGTCTGAGGTCAGCAAGCCTCTCTATGGACTAGTCCAGCTTAGGGGCCTTTGCAAGTGCGAGTTAACCCAAGAGTTAACCTCCCTTCAATTTCACCAGCCATGAGCTAGTTAAGAGTACCTGATAGAAAGATCCTTCCATCCAGGTTGGAGACAATTTCTTAAATTAAGTCTTCTTCCAGTCTTGGTTGCAGGTCATGTGTGAGGTGTCTGATCTTCATCCAAAGACAGATTACTGAGATAAGCTTCAGAAACAACCCTAGAGTGTCCTTTAATAATTCAATTAAAATTTACATTAATATACTCTAACAGCAAAGAACTATCCAGGAAATGAGTCTTAGTAGATACAGACCTCCATTAACAAACTGGGATTTAACATTCATTGAAACATCTCTTTCTCCCTAAAATCACCATCATTTTTACCAAATATAACTAAGTTAAGACCTGTTTGTAATATAGGTCTGGTCTCAATAATCTTGGCCTGATGATTTATATAACCATAATCTATCATAGACTCTTTTGCTTTTGCTGAGACTTTTACAGAGTCTCAGACTGAACTTTTAAAATAAAACCTTTCAGGGCTAGGAAAGTCATGCCAAAGGGTTATCACAGATTTTGCCTGACAGATCTAAGTAAATTTCTCCCTTCTCAAGGTCGCCAAAATTCCTTGAGATTCTGTACCTGTTATTGGGATAACCTTCTTAACTTACCTGATAAAGTTTCTGGAAACTAAGGGCTTCCAGTCTCTGGAGGGTTCAGCTAGAGAGAAAAGTTAAATGTTCTAATTTGTTTATAAAATATAATTTTACCAAATTACTGTCATAATTAGTTTGAGGGGAAGGTTTTTTTTTTCTTACACCTGGAAAATTCAAATCAGTAATTTTTCAGATAGAAACCATAAAAGTTATAAGCATATTCACCAGTTCATTCAGTCCTTTTGTTAACCTTTGTGAAGTCATCAGATTTTCCATTAGAATCCTTACACAGTTCAGAAACTGATATTTATCCAAAAGTCTTTTTTATAAATCTTCTTGAAGAGGAAGCACTTTTGTGAAATTTGGTTAGTGCTATGACAATATTTTGAGACAGTAACTAGAATTATACCTGATAACATTTTACCCAAACATATCAGAATTTTGGAAATTCCATACAGTTTCTAGGATATCTATATTAGCCACATTTACCATGCAATATAACCTGAGACTTATTACTCACTTGACAATACTCCCCATGTAATTCTGTATAAAAAATGAACCTAATTAGTGTAATGTCTCTCTTTGGGATGTTTCAGGGGCCCTCTGAAGCATCCCAAAGTTAGCTAGAAATCTTCTTCATTACAGTGATTCAGGAGGTCTTGTCAACAAATATCAAAATGGTTTAAAACACTCAGTCAGATAGGTTTATAGGCCATTGTGAAACAATAGCTATTCATTTCGTCAAAGTAACAATAAAGGATTTCAGAACAGATCATTTAAGAGATAAAGAAACTTAAATCTATTATCAAAGGCAGTTCAGTATCTGAAGAAAGGGTGTCCTCTTAACAGAGAGAAAAGCTAAATTCAAGCTTTTGCACCAGCTCACTTTACTTAAAAAAGGTAAACTTAATTAACTTTATTTTAAACTTAGACCTAACCATATACAAAACTCTTTCTTCATGGTTCACTTTTCATGAAACTTATCACTTTCTGTACCCATTACTGTATTCTCCCATTCTAAAAAGCCACCTGTAAGTCAAGCTTACTTTCTTTTCCCTTCATAAAATGCAATTCCATTCCCCATACCTTCTTTACTGAAAACACACTTCCGATTTCCCTTAAGTAACCAAGAACTGATTTTCATGTTAGCATTTTATAGATTGGTGAGCGTAAATACCAGTGATAATTTCTAAAACCTTAATTTTCTTAGAGAGAACATTTTAGGATGGCACCAAACATCATTTATTTTTAATCCTAAATCTCTAGTTTCTCTGTAAGAGGAAATCAGTGTTTAGTAGCAAATATTTCAAAATCTTATTTTATTTGGAAACGATATAGCTATTCAATTGATTTCCAACACTTAGTTTAGTACAACCCTTAGAAGTTCAAGTTACTCCAATCTGTAGAGACTATTTTATACACATATTCCTAAAGAGCATAATTACTTTTAATAGAGTCTATCTAAAGGTTCATATCAAAAGAATTTACATTGTTTTAGAAGTTTCTTCACTTGAGGTAATTCCCTTGCTGACAAACTTGTAACAGATATAATAATATTTAACATATTAAACCTAGGTACAATGAAACTATTCTGCTTAATGTTAATTACCCTTAGACATGACTACATTATTTAGATCAACAAGTAAACATTAATATCAGGCATTTAATACTGAATATTTTCCAGTTCACATGAACCTGAAATTCATTTAGGTTACTTTCTCTTGTATTTAGAATTATTTGATTTAGAAGGACTTATAAGGCCAATTTGGAGAAGGCAATGGCACCCCACTCCAGCACTCTTGCCTGGAAAATCCCATGGACGGAGGAGCCTGGTAGGCTGCAATCCATGGGGTTGCGAAGAGTCAGACACGACTGAGCAACTTCACTTTCACTTTTCACTTTGATGCATTGGAGAAGGAAATGGCAACCCCCTCCAGTGTTCTTGCCTGGAGAATCCCAGGGACGGAGGAGCCTGGTGGGCTGCTGTCTATGGGGTCGCACAGAGTTGGACACAACTGAAGTGACTTACCAGCATAAGGCCAATTAGATTAGAGCTCATTTACAAACTGATCTCAGCAATCAACAATATTATCAAAAAACCAAAAACACACACTGAGACATATACATGTATTCAAATAGACAACAGAGATCCTATAGCTTTGTTTTCCAAACTTAGTTATGAATAAAAAATAGTTGGAATAAAAATTTAAAAGGCTTTGTTCCCCTTTTTTTCCTTTTGATTTCAGGAATTAGAGATGGTCTAGATAAGTGATCCAGAGAGCTCTGATCTAAAGGTATAAGAGAAGTTATTTCCTCAGGGCAAGAATTCTTAATAAGATATTTTTTCTTCAAGTTTCCTCTGGAGTTTAAAGAATATTGTGACCACATTGTCAAAAATCGTATCTTTTTGTGACCATAGTTTTATAGCCAAAATTTAGACCAGATAGTGCTCAACTTGGCTGATTACAAGGGCAAATCTGTCCCAGCAGGGATTATCCCTCTGGGGAAGTAGGGGTCTTAGTTTGATCAGTCCCTGGCTGTTGATTATAGGAGGAAGTCCTGGACATAAGGGAACTTTAGTCCATTTTCCTATCCTATGTCAATAAAGATCTAAGATTTTTAGGCCATTTTTCTTGTCATTGGATCACAGCTATAGATTGACCCATCAAAATTTTTTTTTCTTTTTTCCCAAGGGGTTCCCAGATGGAGTCTGGAACCTTACAGTGAACAATTCCCATGTTAGCTCAAGCAGTTTGTTTCAGATGTCTGTGTACTCAAACCAAACCAACAAAACCAAACCAAACCAAAACTTCACCAGCCAGGAGTCACACTCCAAATGAAACAAAAGGTAAAGAGATGCCCAGAAATCAAAAGCCAAGTGGCATAAATGCCAAACGTGACTTTCCAGTTTGACTAGACCTGTGACCTGGCAAAGTCAGTTCTAGCAGCCTTTTTTTAGTTTTGATATAATTTCAAGAAATTTCTTGTTGATTTTCTGTGAAGAATTTACTCTATCATTTCCTGTTTTAGAAGCTTCTAGATACCAGTCAAATCACGACTGGCCTTTTCTAACTGTGTGTGCAAAAATATCAGTTTTAGAATATCAAAAGAACCCCAATTTGACCATTTAGGTTGAGATCTCTTTTAGTATAATTTCTCCAATCAACTAGGTACTTGCGAGTATGAGCACCATAGTATTGTACACGAATCTGGCTAGAGTGTTAGTCAGAGGCTGGCTTTCTGACACCCCTTTCTTTCTGTTTTTGAGAGATTCTGTTTCCCATTTTAAGCTGAATTTGTTAGGTGTAAAAATCACTCATGAACTTGTGTAGTGGGCCCGTGTACTGCTTGTGAGCTTAACTCCTCCTAGAGCCTCCCCAGAGTCATTTCAGCTCCTCTTATGTGTCTGATTCTGCCTCCAGCAATCTAAGACCACCATGGCTGCTCAGGTCACTGAATGGCCAGTTCTTATGGTGACCCCCAGATGAGCAAGTATTTTAATTAACGAGCGGGTTTCCCTATGGGACCACTGCATGGTATGAGGACTAGGCCTCCACCACTCCCGTAAATTTCTCAGGCACCTGAGAAAACCAAACCTGGCCAGGAGGAGTCTTGTCCCTTCCCTTCAGAGCAAAGCTCTCAAATATTTTCCTCCCTTTCATCCTGACAAATTCTATAATGGCAGTCAAATTGAGAAAATTGTCAGGTCAGCCTCTTACTTACTGACTTAGCCAAGACCGTTCAGTCTCCTACAACAGAGCAACCTCAGCATCTTTCAGTGGAGCCCCAGGTATTTCTTGATTTTTTTCCAGTCAAGCCCCCCTCCCCAGTACCTTTCCACTGGGTAGGCAATTCTGCCATCTGTCAGCCAGCCTCCTACCCAGTATCTTTTGACTGAGTGGGAATTTCTTGGTATCTTTCAACCAAGCCCCACACATTGTCTAGACCATGAGTGGGTGTGCCTCAGATGTTTCACCTGGGCATCCCCTTGCCAGTATCTTTTCTACCGGGAGGAGGCAGGTAACCTGCTCCAATACCAAATAAAACTCAGAATCTCAACCAATATGGGAGATTTGAGAAACAGGAGAGTCTTACCCAAATTCATCTGCACTCCTCAAGGAGGTGGATGGGTGCAAGTGCCCACTGCCGGTACCAAAGCTCCAGTTCTTCGCAGAGTCCAGTGAAAGGAAGGAAGTCCACTCTGAGTCCCTTCGTGGTTGCCATAGCTGTCGACTAAAAAAGATGTACAACTTGAGAACTGCAAGTTAAGTTTTATTTGGGGCAAAATGAGGACTTCAGCCCTGGAGGCAGCATCTCAGATAGCTCTGAGAGACTGCTCCAAAGCGGCAGTGGGGGAAAGTCAATATACAAGGTTTTGGTGAAAGGGGAGTTCAGTGCCATGAAGGACTCATTTTACAGAAGGTTTCTGTTAGTCATGAGGATCTGATGTCACCATGAAGGGATTTAGTGCTTCTCTAGATATGAGGAGACACAAAGATTGAGATCATAAAATCTGTTCCTAAAAACATCCAACTATCTAAAGATCTGTCCCACCAGATTCCCTGGAGCACAGAGTGCCTCACTCCACCCTGAACTCCCTCAGGGGTTGGTGAAGGTCAACAGCTATAGCAGCATGAGGTTCAATCTCTGTAGAGGCAGATGGCAAATGCCTTTGCTGTTCAGTCATTGGCAATGCTCTTGGTAAGTGCCAGTTTGTAGTTGATACCTGCTTCCTGAGAAACCTATATGTAGTCAAGACGCAACAGTTAGAACTGGACTTGGAACAAAAGACTAGTTCAAAATAGGGAAAGAAGTACATCAAGGCTGTACATTGTCCCCCTGCTTAATTAACTTAAATGCAGAGTACATCATGTGAAATGCTGGGCTGGATAAAGCACAAGCTGGAATCAAGATTCATGGGAGAAATACTAATAACCTCAGATACGCAGATGACACTACCCTAAATGGCAGAAAGTGAAGAGGAACTAAAGAGCTTCTTGATGAAAGTGAAAGAGGAGAGTGTAAAAGCTGGCTTAAAACTCAACATTCAAAAAATGAAGATCATGGCACGCTGTTCCATCCTTTCATGGAAAATAGATAGGGAAAACATGGAAACAGTGACAAACTTTATTCCTTGGGCTCCAAAATCACTGCAGATGGTGACTACAGCATGAAATTAAGGCATGAAATTAAAAGATATACTTGCTACTTGGAAGAAAAGCTATGACTCTTTGCAACCCCATGGACTGTAGCCTACTACACTCCTCTGTCCATGGGATTTTCCAAGCAGGAGTACTGGAATGGATTGCCATTTCCTTCTCCAGAGGATCTTCCTGACCAAGGATCGAACCCACGTCTCCTGCACTGTAGGCAGACGCTTTACCATCTGAGCCACCAGGGAAGTCCATGATGAACTTAGACAGTGTATTAGAAAGCAGAGACATCATTTTGCCAACAAAGGTCCATGTAGTCAAAGCTATGATTTTTCCAGTAGTCATGTATGGATGTGAGAGTTGGACCATAAAGAAGATTGAGTGCCAAAGAATTGATACTTTTGAACTGTGGTGCTGGAGAAGACTCGGAGAGTCCCTTGGTCAGCAAGGAGATCCAACCAGTCAATCCTAAAGGAAATCAGTCCTGAGTATTCATTGAAATGACTGATGCTGAAGCTGAAGCTCCAATACTTTGGTTACATGATTCAAAGAGCCGACTCATTGGAAAAGATCCTGATGCTGGGAAAGATCATAGGCAGGAGGAGAAGCAGGTGACAGAGGATGAGATGGTTGGATGGCAACATTAACTGAATGGACACAAGTGAAGGAGACAGTGAAGGGCAGGGAAGCCTGGCATACTGCAGTCCATGGGATTGCAAAGAGCTGGACAAAACTGAATGACTGAACAACAACAACACAGTCACTAAGGCAAAATGAAAAAGGGCGTAGAGAATATGGGGAAGGAAAAACACACATAAACAATGAAAAGTGAAGAAGATAACAAAAAAGAAGCCAACTCACAGATAGAACAAACTGGTAGTTACCAGTGGGAGAAGCAAGGGAGAGACAATATAGGGGGAGGGCTTTAACAGATACAAGTTATAAGGTATAAAGCAAGCTACAAGCAGGATTTCCCTGGTGCTCCAGCGGCTAAGACTGCGTTCCCAACGCAGAGGTCCTGGGTTTGATCAGTGGTCAGGGAACTAGAGCCCACGTGCCACCAGCTAAGATTTTGCATGTTACAGCTGAAGATCCCCTGTGCTGTTCAACTAAGACTCACTCAGTGCAACCAAATAAATAAATATTTAACCAATCATACAGATTAAATATTATCTGTCAGTCATACAGAGTGAAGTAAGTCAGAAAGAAAAGATAAATATATTAATAATATATATTAATAAGTATATTTATTTATAAAATAAATATATTTATTATTAATATATTAATTAAATATTTAATAAAGAAATATATTTAACAAAGAAATATATTTATTTATAAATTTAAAATTTATAAATATATAAATATATTTAATAAATAAATATAAATATATATTTATATTTATTTGTCCCACCCAATTATATTTTATAATATATATAAATTTGTATATATTTGTATATAAATATATAAATACAAATATATATTTATATAAGTATAAATATTTATTTATAAATAAATATAAATATATAAATTTACATTTATTTTTAATAAATATATTTAATTTATATTAATAAATATATTTATTTATTAATATATATTAAATATATTTATCTGGAGAAACCTATATGCAGGTCAGGAAGCAATAGTTAGAACTGGACATGGAACTACAGACTGGTTCCAAATAGGAAAAGGAGTACGTCAAGGCTGTATATTGTCACCCTGCTCATTTAACTTATATGCAGAGTACATCATGAGAAACGCTGGGCTGGAAGAAGCACAAGCTGGAATCAAGATTGCCGTGAGAAATATCAATAACCTCAGATATGCAGATGACACCACCCTTATGGCAGAAAGTGAAGAGGAACTAAAAAGCCTCTTGATGAAAGTGAAAGAGGAGAGTGAAAAAGTTGGCTTAAGGCTCAACATTCAGAAAACTAATATGGCATCTGGTCCCATCACTTCATGGCAAATAGAGGGGAAACAGTGGAAAGTGTCAGACTTTATTTTTGGGGGCTCCAAAATCACTGCAGATGGTGATTGCAGCCATGAAATTAAAAGACGCTTACTCCTTGGAAGAAAAGTTATGACCAACCTAGATAGCATATTGAAAAGCAGAGACATTACTTTGCCAACAAAGGTCCATCTAGTCAAGGCTATGGCTTTTCCTGTGGTCATGTATGGATGTGAGAGTTGGACTGTGAAGAAAGCTGAGTGCCGATGAATTGATGCTTTTGAACTGTGGTGTTGGAGAAGACTCTTGAGAGTTCCTTGGATTGCAAGGATGTCCAACCAGTCCATTCTAAAGATCAGTCCTGGGTGTTCTTTGGAAGGAATGATGCTAAAGCTGAGACTCCAGTACTTTGGCCACCTCATGCGAAGAGTTGACTCATTGGAAAAGACTCTGATGCTGGGAGGGATTGGGGGCAGGAGGAGAAGGGGATGACCGAGGATGAGATGGCTGGATGGTATCACTGACTCGATGCACATGAGTTTGGGTGAACTCCGGGAGTTGGTGATGGACAGGGAGGCCTGGCGTGCTGTGATTCATGGGGTCGCAAAGAGTTGGACACGACTGAGCGACTGAACTGAACTGAATAAATATATTAACGTATATATATGGGAATCTGGGAAAATGGTATTACTGAAACTCTTTGCAGAGCAAGAATAAACATGCAGATATAGAGAACAGACTTGTGAACACAACAGGGGAAGGAGAGGTGGGACAAATTGAGAGCAGCATTGACAGGTGTCCACTACCACATGTAGAATAGATAGCTAGTCAGAAGCACAGGGAGCTCAGCTCAGTGCTCTGTGATGACCTAGAGGGGTAGGATGGGGGAGGTGGAAGGGAGCCTCAAGAGAGAGGGAATATATGTATACATATAGCTGATTCACACTGTTGTACAGCACAAACTAACACAACATTGTAAAGCAATTATCCTCCAATAAAATGTTAAAATTTAAAAGCTACAAAGATATATTGCACAACATGGGGAAGATAGCTAATATTTTGCGATAATTATAAGTGGAGTATGGGGTTTCCCAGGTGGCTCAGCGGTAAAGAATCCGCCTGCCAATGCAGGAGATGCAAGAGATGTGGGTTGAGAACATCCCCTGGATAAGGAAATGACAATCCACTCCGGTACTGTTGCCTGGGAAATTCCATGGACAGAGGAGCTTGGATGGCTACAGCCTGTGGAGTTGTAAAGAGTTGGATGACTGGCAACTAAACCACCACCACCATAGATGGAGTATAACCTTTAAAACTGTGAATCACTATATCATACACCTGTAACTTACATAACATTATATAGCAACTATAAATCCATTAAAATAAAATGACACTTTTCAGTTTTAAAAAGTGAAGGAGGCCTCAGTCAGATGGGTGTGGAGATGGTTCACGATGGCTGCCCAAGGAGAACCCCAATTTTAGTTCAAACTTGTATTGGTTGGTGATGGTGGTACAGGAAAAACTACATTCATGAAACATCATCTGACTGGTGAATTTGAGAAGACATATGTAGCTACCTTGGGTGTTGAGGTCCATCCTCTTTTGTTCCATACCAACAGAGGACCGATTAAGTTCAATGTATAGGATACAGCTGGTCAGGAGATGCAACATCGAGAGTTACTTACAAGAATGTGCCTAACTAGCATAGAGATCTGGTGCGAGTGTGTGAGAACATCCTGATCGTGTTGCGTGCAAAAAAGTGGATATTAAGGACAGCAAGGTTAAGGCAAAGTCCATTGTCCTCCGCCGAAAGAAGAATCTTCAGTACGATGACATTTCTGCTAAAACTAACTGCAACTTTGAAAAGCCCTTCCTCTGGCTTGCTAGAAAACTGATTGGAGATCCTACCTTGGGGACTGTCGCCATGCCTGCCTGCTCTTGCCCTGCCAGAGGTGTTCATGGACCCAGCCTTGGCAGCACAGTACAAGGACGATTTAGAGGTTGCTCAGATAAATGCTCTCCTGGATGAAGATTGTGACCTGTGAGAAAGTGAAGCTGGGGCCCAGCATCGGAAGTCTAGTTTTATAGGCAACTGTCCTGTGATGTCAGTGGTGTGATGTGTTTGCCATTTTATTATATAGCTAAGCAGAACATGTGCTTAATCTTTGGACGCTGAAGGAGATGGATGGGCTTTGGAGTGAATGTGAAAAAAAAAAAACCCGTCATTTTTTGGACCTGCATATTTAGGTGTTTTGGAACACAGTTGTTTCCTCCTTGAGTTTCAAATAGAAGACTGCTGTAGTCATATGACAATATTGAGAGATGGAATCTTGTTTGTTACTGTCGTTTCCATTCCTTTTTGTTTAGAATCAGAGCAAAGTTGTATTTCAAATATCTTAAAAAAAAAAAAGGTGAAAGAGAAGGAAATTTATCCATTATGAGGGAAAATGCCATGATAATTACTGCTTCCCTGTGGGACCATATAGACTAAACAGATCCACACTGAGTGCTTACCTATGGTAACATCACTGCACTCTATATCTTAAATGTGAGTTCAAAGACAATTCCAAGTTTTGTATTTTCTAAGCTTATTCTGCTAGAACTATCTCTGTCCTCTCTTCTTTGTACCTAAACTGACTTTTGTTGTTCTTGTTGTTCAGCTGCAAAGTCTGAACTTTGTGATCCCATAGACTGCAGCACACCAGGCTTCTTTGTTCTTCACTAACTCTCAGCTCAGTTCAGTTCAGTCACTCAGTTGTGTCCGACTCTTTGCAACCTCATGAATCGCAGCACACCAGACCTCCCTGTCCATCACCAACTCCTGGAGTTTACCCAAATTCATGTCCACCAAGTTGGTGATACCATCCAGCCATCTCATCCTCTGTTGTCCCCTTCTCCTCCTGCCCTCAATCTTTCCCAGCATCAAGGTCTTTCCCAGTGAGTCAGCTGTTTGTATCAGGTGGCCAAAGTATTGGAGCTTCAGCTTCCCCATCAGTCCTTCCAAAGAATATTCAGGTTTGATTTTCTTTAGGATTGACTGGTTTGATCTCCTTGCAGTCCAAGGGACTCTCTGAGTCTTCTCTGGCCCCACAGTTCGAAAGCATCAATTCTTCAGCACTCAGCCTTCTTTATGGTCTAATTCTCATATTCATACATGACTACTGGAAAACCCATAGCTTTAACTATACAGACCTTTGTCGGCAAAGTGATGTCTCTGGTTTTTAATACGCTGTCTAGGTTTGCCATAGCTTTTCTTCCAAGGAGCAAGTGTCTTTTAATTTCATGGTTACAGTCACCATCCACAGTGATTTTGGAGCCCAAGAAAATAAAATCTGCCACTGGTTCCATTTCCAGCCCCCCATCTATTTGCCATGAAGTGATGGGACCAGATGCCATGACTTTTGCCTCTTATAATTAATTTACTTTTATACTGTTATTATTAGGGATGGTGGAGAATAACATGTCATTGCCCTTCCTACAAATATCTCCTTGTATGCTTATCATTATTAAACCAATTCCAGTCCTGCTGTGAACCAAGCTGAAGCATCAAATGATCTTCTCCCATCAATCCTACATACTCAGCCCTTAACAAGTTTTCTGAAAGAAGAGGTGTAACCTTCACTATGTTTTCAGAAGGGGTAGAGGTCCATCTGTTCTCCGTTCAGGATGAAAATGATTTTTTAAAAAGGAAGAATCATACTGAACTGATGGAATTTGATCCCTATCCTTCCTTTACAATATACGCATGTGGGACTTCCCTGGTGCCCTACTGGTAAAGAATCCTCCTGCCCATGCAGGCAACATGGGTGCAATCCCCAGTCGGTGAAGATCCCACATAGCTTGGGGAACTGAACCCATGTCCATAACTACTGAGCTTATGTAGCCTCTATAAGAAAAGTCACTGCAATGAAAACCCCTCGCATGGCAACTAGAGAGTAGACCTTGCTCCCCACAAATAGAGAAAAGTCCATGCAGAAATGAAGACCCAGCACAGTCAAAAATATATAAATAAAATTGTAAAAATACATCAGTTCAGTTCAGTCGCTCAGTCGTGTCTGACTCTGCGACCCCATGAATCGCAGCAAGCCAGGCCTCCCTGTCCATCACCAACTCCCGGAGTTTACTCAGACTCACGTCCATCGAGTCAGTGATGCCATCCAGCCATCTCATCCTCTGTCATCCTCTTCTCCTCCTGCCCCCAATCCCTCCCAGCATCAAGGTCTTTTCCAATGAGTCAACTCTTCACATGAGGTGGCCAAAGTACTGGAGTCTCAGCTTTAGCATCATTCCTTCCAAAGAAATCCCAGGGTTGATCTCCTTCAGAATGGACTAGTTGGACCTCCTTGCAGTCCAAGGGACTCTCAAGAGTCTTCAACACCACAGTTCAAAAGCATCAATTCTTCAGCTCTCAGCCTTCTTCACAGTCCCACTCTCACATCCATACATGACCACTGGAAAAACCATAGCCTTGACTAGACGGACCTTAGTCGGCAAAGTAATGTCTCTGCTTTTGAATATGCTACCTAGGTTGGTCATAACTTTTCTTCCAAGGAGTAAGCATCTTTTAATTTCATGGCTGCATGCATATATATTAATATACATGTGAATAGCCTCTCACATAAATTCAATGGCAGAGGTTCCCTAAGGCACATTAAGGCACCTCAGCCTGAGCGTATTGCAGCATTCTAGATTGATGGAGAAAGAACAGAAGCCAAAATAAGAAGGAACAGTGGGCAGCACCAGTTCTAAGACCAACCAGACCAACAAATCACATGCTATAATAATAATATCACACAGTATTTACGTGTGCTGGGCTTTAGTTCAAGTGCTTCACATGCATGGCCGCATGAAATTCTTTTATCCACCCTTGCTCTAGGGTTATTTTTCTCATCTATGGGTAAAGAAACTAGGGCTCAGGGAGTGAAGAAATCTACTCAAGATTTTACTTAATAGGAAGTGTCAGAGCCAGAACTCAGAACAGGAAATCTGGCTCTAAGACCCGGACTAGAAATGGCTGGGTGATACCAGGGTGATCCCCTGTGCTGGAGGTGGAGACAGAGTGTGCAGTCTGGTGGGCAGCTGCCTGTGGATTCTGGAGGAAGGTGGTGAATGGTCAGCACCCCAAGAGAACAATTTCTGGACCGAGCAGGCTAAGGGAAATCCTGCGGGGAGGAGTCTAATGAATGGAGGGGTGAGCAATTCTAGTGTTACACCTCAGCAAAAATCCATATGCCAGTGTCGAAGTCTGATTGTCTCAGGCAAGCTCAGGATGAAAACCAGAGACTTTTACCTGGTAGGTGTTGTTCGAACTGTACTCACGAGGCAATGAGAGACAAGCCTGGCAACATATCCAGTTGCCATAGTTTGGCCAGGGCCACACTCGTTTCTGACCCGGAGCCTAGATAGTTCAGTTCAGTTCAGTTCAGTCACTCAGTCGTGGCCGACTCTTTGTGACCCCGTGAATCACAGCACGGCAGGCCTCCCTGTCCATCACCAACTCCTGGAGTTCACCCAAACTCATGTCCATCAAGTCAGTGATGCCATCCAGCCATCTCATCCTCTGTCGTCCCCGTCTCCTCCTGCCCCCAATCCCTCCCAGCATCAAGGTCTTTTCCAATGAGTCAACTCTTTGCATGAGGTGGCCGAAGTATTGGCGTTTCAGCTTTAGCATCATTCCTTCCAAAGAACACCCAGGGCTGATCTCCTTTAGAATGGACTGATTGGATCTCCTTGCAGTCCAAGAGACTCTCAAGAGTCTTCTCCAATGCCACAGTTCAAAAGCATCAATTCTTTGGTGCTCAGCTTTCTTCACAGTCCAACTCTCACATCCATACATGACCACTGGAAAAAACATAGCCTTGACTAGACGGACCTTTGTTGGCAAAGTAATGTCTCTGCTTTTCAATATGCTATCTAGGTTGGTCATAACTTTCCTTCCAAGGAGTAAGCATCTTTTAATTTCATGGCTGCAGTCACCGTCTGCAGTGATTTTGGAGCCCCCCCAAAATAAAGTCTGCCACTGTTTACACTGTTTCCCCATCTATTTCCCATGAAGTGATGGGACCAGATGCCCTGATCTTCGTTTTCTGAATGTTGAGCTTTAAGCCAACTTTCTCACTCTCCTCTTTCACTTTCATCAAGAGGCTTTATAAACAGTCACCTGAAAGATCAGAGCGGGAACCAGAACCTGCGTACTCCTTCCAGCCCTGCTCACAGCCAGCACTGTGTGTTTCCCCTCACTGTTTCCAGCCATATCTTGATCCATTCCCTGCTAGACTAGAACCCTAAAAACCTGCTCAGCCCCTTCCTGCCTCCTTGTTTTTCCAGTGAGCTGAACCCTGTTCCTCAACCAACAGCCATTTGTCAGTAACACTGCTTCATCCTGATTATATCCCCCCTAGATTCAAAATACCAACCATTGATGTTGGTTACTATGGCTACTCAGAGATCTTATTGCTGTACCCTTTGCCTTCAAACTAGACCAGCTGGCTGCTTATTCCAGGCCTGATTAAACCCAATCTTACCTGATAGTTAAGGTGGCTAGATGCATTCCTTGGGCAGGATCTCCTAAATGGTCACTCCTACTTGATTCAGTCCCTACAGCTCTAGCCCAGTCTGAGTCTGCTTACCCACCTCCACAGGCCTGTGGAGGAATCCCTACATCCTTGGGGACCAAGTTGGAAAATGTCATCATAACACAGGCTGCAAAACAGAAGGCAGGTTTGATGGACCAGCCCTACGTGATGGGGGGCAGGCACTGCGCTCCTTAGCATAGGCCACCAGGACAAGGGCTGCTGTGAGCTGCCTGGCTCCACACAAGCAGGGCTGGGAGTCACGGGACCTGTTGTGACCTTGCTCCCTCTTGCATGCCCTCCCACTTCTTGGCATCTGTCCTGGATATTCTGTTATTGAGGGCCTGCCTCCTCTCATCTCTGCCCAGAATTCCCCTAGATATCCACTGGCTTTTCCCATTTTGAAACTGCATTTCTTCGTTATTAATTGTTTTTTTTTTTTGAAAAAAAAGTTATGAAAGTCCTTCCTGCACTGTCCTCTTGACCAGGCTCCTCGCAGGTGGTGCCCTGGTCTTGCAGGTATTGTGCTATTACTCACGCTTTACTCAGGTCAGGCAACACTGAGCCACTTGGGGCAACCCTCACAAAGAATAACATTGGCCCCGCAGTTGCTCAGTTGCTATCAGAAGTGGGGATGAAGAAAGTACTTTTTTTCCCAAAAGTCTGCAACTCTGCCCCTTGAGGCAGGACTGTTAAGCTCAGGAATGGGAGTGAGTTTCAGGAGTCCACAATAGGAGTCACTGTATTTATATAAAACATTGTGAATGTTCATTTTCCTGAAAATGGGATCCACAGCTTTGATGATGAGGCACTACCCTCCACCCACCCTTTCTCCATCCTATCACTATTCTCCCTATATCTGCACCTGTATTCTTCCTCCATCACCGTGGTCTGAGCCATCAGAGCTTCTGCGATTTCTTCCCAGGGGCCTCCTGACCTACGCTTGTGCTCACCCTTTACCAGCAGATTCAAACCAGGGCCAGAATGATCTTTTAAAATGCAGAGCTGATGGGGGCAGCCTGTTGACTTAGAGGGTTCCACCCTTCCACTCCCATTCATCCACTGAAATATTTTGCTTTTGCTTCTTCATTTCTTCCCTTTTGCTCTGCTCTCCATGGGTGTTCTGCTTTTGTCAGCACACTTATGATTCTTGTGATCCTAATTCAAGATGAATATTTGGAGAGATGGTACATAGAGAGATGGGAGGAAAAAGGTGAGGTTGGGGACTTGTCTGGCAGTCCAGTGGTTAAGACTCCACACTTCCAATCAGGGAATGCAGGTTCGATCCATTATCAGGGAACTAAGATCTCACCCACAAGCTGTGTGGTGCAGCCAAAATTTTTTTGAAAGGAGAGGTCATGGGAAAGCCATGGCCCTGCAGGCTTGGGCAGGTTGTATATTGCAGATTGATACGCCATAACAAAAAGCACTAGAGAGAAATGGCCTGTAACCCCTCACCTAGTTCCTACAAAGGTATCATCTTGCACAACTGTGTGTGTGTGTGTGTGTGTGTATGTGTGTGTTTAGTTGCTCAGTTATATCCAACTTTTTGCGACCCCATGGACTGTGCCTTGTCAGGCTCTTCTGTCCATGGAATTTTCCAGGAAAGAACAATAGAGTGGTTTGCGATTTCTTTCTCTGAGGGATCTTCCTGACCCAGGGATTGAACCTGGGTTTCCTGCATTGCAGACTCGGCATATTCTTTACCATCTGAGCTACTAGGGAAGCACAGCTTAGAGCACATAACTTTATTTCTTTTTTTCTCATAGAAGAAAGAAAGAAATTGTTATGGTCTGCAGGACCCATCCTGTGTCACCTGGAACCTGCAGACCTCTTCAGTCTGCGATGTACCACGTCCTCCCCCAGCCTCTCAGCCTCATCCTATAGATCTTCAGTCTCCTCCAGGGCATCATGCCGCTGCTTTGCATACACTGTGCCCCCTCCCTATACCTTCCTCCTCCTTTACCTGCTTTCAGACCTCTGTTCACACACGTCACTTGCTAAGTGAAGTCTTAACCCCATTCCTTTTCAGTCTAAATTATATCCTTCCAGTTTTCCCTCACATAGTTTCTCATACTTTCCTTTCTTACTGATTATCACAGTTTTTCATTTTATGTGTATGTGATTATTGATCAATCTCTTTTTTGCTGCCACTTCTCAGTAAATATTTATTTAAAATGAATGAATGAGTGAATGGGTGAATTCTGAAAAAGGATTTGGATTCTCCTAAAAGTTAGTTGCTTTAAAATATTCTAAAGTAGGTTGTATTCATGATGATGCTTTTGGCTGCAAGTAAAAGAAATAACGATTCAAAATTCCCAAGACAACATGGGCTATTTATTATCTTATATAACTTAGTGTTCCTAGGTAGGGCATCCCCTGAGTTGGCTAATTCAGCAGCTCAGTGATATCATCAAAGACTCAGAGTCTTTCTTTTGTCTCTTCCATCCTCAGCATGTAACTTAGTTCCTCCCATAGTCACAAGGTGATTGCTGTAGTTCTGGGCAACAAATAGAAGTGATCCCCTCTTTCAGTACAAACCACTTTTTATCATCAAGACAACTTTTTTCAGAAGCTTCCTGCCAACTTACTTCCCTACGGATAATTTCTACCTCTAAACCAAGCACTGGCAAAGAGAATAAAATTATCGCTGGCCAAGATTAAAGAGGATTTACTTCTAAGATAGGTATCAGAGACATTAATGGATAGATACATGAATGAAATTCTGATTCTGCTAGCAAGAAAGGGGATGGCATTCACAGACAAACCACTATTGCTACTCATTGGTTGGCAACTTTACAGACTTATTGCCAGATTTTGATCTGAGTACAAAATGTATTATGTGAATATACATCTTGATATATTAATGGGTGTCAGATAAAATTGCTATTGAGCTAATTGTCTTGCTGTAGGGTGGTACAGAGTGTATTTTCCCATGAATAAGAGTCAGAAACATTCAGTGTTACAAAGATATGTATTCTAGAACACATGAAAACCTTTTCTCATGAGTAAATCAAAGTAAACGTCCAGGATATAGGTTTAAAGAGGCACTGAGTGGGTTATTTCACATCTATGTCTTAGGATGTACTCCACAGGCCTGCAAGCCCTTATTTGTTCAGCCTCAAGACCGAAAAAAGAGTCCAGAATCAGTTACAGAGACATCAGTGGTTTAATGGATAGGGAGGAGCTTAGACTTTGGAAGCAAGGTCCTGAAGTGACAGTCCACTGTGTGTGGCAGACAATAGGCAGGGCATGGCAGCAGTCTTCACTGGTGGGGAGAGGAGAGGGGCTGGGAAGAGGGAGAGGGAGGTTACCATTTATACAGACAGTTGATGTTATGAAAACCGACAGAAGAAGATGGCCCTTTGATAAACTATCCTAGTAGAGATGGTTCTGATCTAAAGTTTAGAACAATCACCATCTGGGGCCGAGGGCAAGTATGTTAGCATTCAGTGATTGGGCTCTACGACTAAGAGGAAAGGTCAGTTAGGTAAACAAAGTGTAGGTGAAGCTGGTCAAGCAGGAGATGTACAGTGAGCAAGAGATGGGACACTCTCAGAGCCATTGGGTATCAAAATATATACGGATATAACTTATGCATTAAAACTTTAGCATAGCGACTCTGGCAATGCCCCATGCCTCAGCAGCAACAAACACACAGGGTGTCCAGATATTCGTTTCTAAATGCTGCTCCCCAATAAAAGGAATCAGGGGTCCTTGAAGAAATGACTGATTCTAGGACTCTGTAGAGAATATAAGATGAGCCTACACCATCATATAAATGCCCTAACAACTTGATAATATATTGCTCACTGTTTAGTGTTTAAGACAAGAAAAGAGCTTATTAAAATGCAAATATCATTTGAAAGGAAGTGAATCTTCCCAGGTGGCACTAGTGGTAAAAACCTGCCTGCCAACGCAGGAGACATAAGAGATGAGGGTTAGATCCCTGGGTCCAGAAGATCCCCTGGAGGAGGGCATGGCAACCCACTCCAGTATTCTTGCCTGGAGAATCCCATCAACAAAGAAGCCTGGCAGGCAATATTCCATAGGGTTGCAAAGAGTCGGACACAACTGAAGCAACTTAACATTAGCATGAAGCAAGCGTTACATTTGCTTTATCACTGGCCCAGACAAGGGCCATCCTCTGTTAAGAGGCAAAGAGAAGGTGACTTTTGATGTGTCGGGGTAAGACCCTAAGTTTATTGAGTGTTCCAGGAGATGGGAAGAGGAGGAGCCCCCTTTAGGAAGGCTGTAGGGAGTCTGGGTGAGAATGCTGGGGGTCAGAGGAGGGTGAAGAAAGGGAGAAGCCCCTGAAGGCAGTGGAAATGTGCAAACAAACACCTCACTCACCTGATCATTTCTCCATGGGGTGGTTGTCTCTGCTGGAAACAAAGGAAGGGCCAAGCTAGGAGGAGCTGGGAAGCAGGATCTGAGAAATCTTCAGCTGCATCATGTTGTATTTACTTTCCTTTTGAGGGCCCCCACCCTTGTCCTCATTCTTTCAACCCCCAGAATGTAAATTAGATAGAATACTCTCAAAAAGACCAAATTTATCAAAAGCACTATTTTTCCCATTTCTTGCAAGCAACATGGGATGCCCAGGAGGCAGCACAGAATCAGGAAATCCAAGTTAGAGTAATGATCATCAGAGCTGTTTACTGAGAATTTTTCAGGTGCTCTTTACATGCTTTTCATTTTACCTTTTCAATAGGCCTATGAAACCTCAATAACAATGAATAATGGCAAGTTTGGTGCTATGTTCGGGGGCTTACCTAAGATATTAGGCTAGAAAATAGGGGTGCCTGGATTTCAACAGGGGTCCACCTACTGCAAGCATAGGTTCCTATCCAATTACCCATATGACCCCATGGTTTACCCATGTGACCTTGGGCAAGTCAACTGGGTTCTTGGATCCCAGCTGCCTTGTATATAAGTGAGTTTGAGCAATCTTCTTAAATTTGAATGTTCATATGGCTCAAGTGAGGATCTTGCTCTGATTCAGTAGGTCTGAGATAAGGCCTGAGATTCTGGATCTCTAACAAGCTACTCAGTGATACTGATACCACCAGTCTAAGGACTATGTCTTCAGAAGTAAGGGTTTGAAAGAAAAATAACATATGATGTCACTTATGTGTGGAATCTAAAAAACAGTGAAGCAAATGAACTTATTTACAAAATAGAAATAGACCCTGTTAAATTAAAATTGAGAAAATCTTGTTCAGAATTCAGAAGCAGGAGAGCTGGCCTCTGACCTGCTTCTGACCTGCCTGGACGTTGCCAGGATTCTGCGACTGCCTGCAAGCACAGCAGATCAGGCAGCACTTTACATAAGAAAGAGAGTGGGCCCTATAATTTCTCAAACCCCTGAGGGTCTGGCCAGGACCCCTCTCCCCTAGCCCAGGGCCTAAGAAATTTTGTGACTTACAAGGTGAAACAAACAGCATTGCAAATGTAAAACCAGAGCTGCATTTTTGCATGCAAACTAATGATATCAGTTTGTGGCCTGAGATTATAAGGGGGAGCCCCCCAAACTGCAATTCAAATTCTCACCCATGGAGTGGATGCACCTCCCAGGACACGTTCTTGCTTGGGATTCCAGATTGCTGTTAATGAGGGACTTCCCAGCACTGTTCAGTTCCAGTGGTCAGCCCAGTTTTGTGATGTATATGCTGTCTTATATTCAGGTCAAGAAGCAACAGTTAGAACTGGACATGGAACAACAGAATGGTTCCAAATAGGAAAAGGAGTATGTCAAGGCTGTATATTGTCACCCTGCTTATTTAACTTATATGCAGAGTACATCATGAGAAACACTGGGCTGGAAGAAGCACAAGCTGGAATCAAGATTGCCAGGAGAAATATCAATACCCTCAGATATGTAGATGACACCACCCTTATGGGAGAAAGTGAAGAGGAACTAAAAAGCCTCTTGATGAAAGAGGGGAGTGAAAAAGTTGGCTTAAAGCTTAACACTCAGAAAACTAAGATCATGGCATCTGCTCCCATCACTTCATGGAAAGTAGATGTGGAAACAGTGTCAGACTTTATTTTTGGGGGGCTCCAAAATCACTGCAGATGGTGATTGCAGCCATGAAATTAAAAGATGCTTACTCCATGGAAGGAAAGTTATGACCAACCTAGATAGCATATTCAAAAGCAGAGACATTACTTTGGCAACAAAGGTCCGTCTAGTCAAGGCTATGGTTTTTCCAGTGGTCATGTATGGATGTGAGAGTGGGACTGTGAAGAAGGCTGAGCACTGAAGAATTGATGCTTGTGAACTGTGGTGTTGGAGAAGACTCTTGAGGGTCCCTTGGACTGCAAGGAGATCCAACCAGTCCATTCTAAAGGAGATCAACCCTGGGATTTCTTTGAAAGGACTGATGCTGAAGCTGAAACTCCAATACTTTGGTCACCTCATGCCAAGAGTTGACTCATTGGAAAAGACTCTGATGCTGGGAGGGATTGGGGGCAGGAGGAGAAGGGAACGACAGAGGATTTGATGGTTGGATGGCATCACCGACTCGATGGACATGAGTTTGGGTGATCTCTGGGAGTTGGTGATGGACAAGGACGCCTGGCATGCTGCAATTCATGGGGCTGCAAAGAGTCAGCCACGACTGAGCGACTGAACTGACTGAACTGAGTGATGCTGTTACTTCTCTCTGTTGTTTCTATTTCTTTCCTTTTAATGACTGTATATTGAGATTAAGTCAAATAATCTTCTATAAAAAATTGAAATTGTTTATTTGTGAGTAAAGAGTGGTTTATTTTGTTAATAAATCCTTCAAACCTAAAACTAAAGTAAAACTTTTGGTAAAACAGACCCACAGACACAGAAAACAAACTTATGGTTACCAAAGGATAAAGTGGTGAGGGGAGTTAGAAGTTTGGAACTCACACACACACACACACACACACACACAGGTATATGTAACACACATACTCATATATACGTAAACAACAAGAATCTTCTGTATAGCACAGGGAACTCTACTTAATATTTTGTAATAACCTATAAGGGAAAAGAATCTGAAAAAGAATAGATATAAACATGTATAACTGAATCATTGTGCTGTACATCTGAAACTAACACAACATGGTAAATCAACTATACTTCAATTAAAAATTTTTTTAAAGAAGTAAAGGCTTGGACTACATCAGTGTTTAGATGTATGTGTATAAATGATATATATGACAGGCTTGTTAAAAAAAATTCATATTGATATGGCTGCTGAATGAGTAGATCTCGAGATGGATTCCCAGGTGCAACTTTAATAAGAATCTCAAAGATGCTCTTGCAGCCATCTTTGGATTATACTTTTAAGAAATGCTGGCCTGTTGATCAGTAAGGTTCCTTCTTCACTCTAGATGTCTTTGAAGAAATGTTCAATGCTAGGATGACCCAGGCATCAGCAGCGTGTGCTGATAGATACAGTTAGTCAAAGATCACATTTACAGGGTCCCTTGAGGTTCAGTCATTGGTTCCTAGATCCTTCAGGGTAGAAATGCACAATGCATAGTTTGGAAAGACCACAGAGGCTTCTTTACTCGTCCCTTATGGAATTATTACTTTAAAAATGACAATGGATCTCTATGTCTGGTATGATTCAATAATTGACTTTTTCTTTAATAAGAACCAGTCTTTTCTCAAGGTCTTATAAGGATGGGGCATGGTTATCTGCATTAAATCTAAAATGGTGTGTAAGGAGAGGTGATAAGTGGGGAGCTGAAGAGGATAGAACACAGGGACCTTCTCCACAGCAGATTCTGGAAGCTTGGGACAGCAGGAGCTGCCCTACAGGGAGGCAAGAGGCCGTGCATTTCAGCTCCTGCCCTGTGACTAGCTACAGAGATTATTAAGCAAACTGTGATTAAAAAAAAAAAAATTCTTTTTCACTCAGAAGCAGTTCTTGAGATTTTAAACCCTCATTATTCCCACTCTGCAATCTGAGTCACCCTTGATAATTCAGGGGTCTTCCTGAACATTTGAAGACAGCTTTCTAACCTGGTGAAGTTGGGAACCTAGAAAAAGACGTTCTTTCTGTTTAGAACTGGAAATCTCAGAACACTTGCCTTCACTTTCCCCTTCCCAGACATATGTCCATAGGGACTGGAAAAACAATAATAAATTCTATTATCTATTGATTTCTATGATGTGCCAGGCACTATGGAAGGCACACCAGAAGAGTTGGTATAGGGCAGAATCAACAAAGAACCAAGACAGATCAGTGAAGATCAATTGCGTGACTTCCTCAGTGGCCCAGTAGCCTTTGTTCTCCCAGAGCAAGGTGTCCAGGTTCGATCCCTGCTCAGGGAACTAGATTTCACATGCTGCAATTAAAACCTGGAGCACCCAAATAAATAAACATTAAAAAAAAAAAACAAAAACAATCAATTGTGTGTTTCAGAATTAACAATAATAATGTTGTGGGCTGAATGTTTGTGTTCTCCCAGAAAAAAACAGTACGTGCATGCTAAGTTGCTTCAGTCATGGCTGACTCTTTGCAACCCTTTGGACTATAGCACCAGGCTCCTCTGTCCATGGGATTTCCCAGGCAAGGATACTGGAGTGGGTTGACATTTCCTCCTGCAGGGGATCTTCCTGACCCGGAGATCGAACTCACATCTCTTATGCCTCCTGCATTAGCAGGTGGGTTCTTTACTAAAGTGCCACCCAAGACACCCCAAACAACAGTAATGTTATGAATGAATGCTTGTCCCCTCAAAGTGTATCTGTTGTAGCCCTATTCTGCAGTGTGACAGAATTTAGAAACAGGGTCTTTATGGAAGAAACTAAGAGTAAATGAGGTCATGAGGGTGGGGCTCTGATCCAATAGGTTTAGTTTCCTTATAAGAGGGACATCAGAGTTCTCTTTTTCTCTCTCCCATTCATAGGCACGAAGAAGAGGTCGTGTGAGCACACATTGAGAAGAAGGCACCCAGAACCAAAGGGGGAGAGTCTCATCAGAAACTGACCATGCTGGCACCCTGGTTTGGAATTCCAGTCTCCAGAACTGAGAGAAAATAAATTTCTCTTCCTTAAACCACTCACTCTCTGTATTTTGTTATGGCAGCCCAACCAGAGTAATACAAGTAATCATATCTGTGAAGTTCTTTGGATTTCAAAAAACGCTTACAGCTAAGTATCATATTTCCTCTCACGACAAACCTAAAAAGGCATTGCTATTCTTCTTTCAAACTGAGGCTCAGAGAAATCAAATTACTTGCTCACAAACACAATCAAGAGGAAGCAAAATGGGCCAGTAACCTAGGTCTTCTGGTTCCCAGGGTCTGGTTGTCTAGTTCTACCCCCATGCAAATGGTATAGGGAGCTAGAAGAGAACACAGAAATGAAAACTTAAAGATATGAAAAAAGTTGTGATTGCCTTGAAGTTAGAGCCTAAACCAAAAGCTTATATCCAAGACAGGATGTGGTCATGAGACATAAACAACCCGTACTTAGAGCTGCAAGAGTGCTGAGTGAGGAGATCTCAACACCAGCTAGGCTGAGAAGGGGAAATTGTCAAGCATGAAAATTATTAATTCAGTGGCAGAGAAAGATGGTGAATTAAGTCCAAAATTGATCCCTCCCATTCTGCGGGTCCTTTGCAAAGTGACTTTTCCACTTCTCTTGTTTTATGCTAAATTGTGTCTCTCCAAAATTCATATGTTGAAGCCCCAACCAGTGTGGGTCTAATTTGAAGTTAAGCCTTTCAAGGAAGTAATTAGGATTGTTTTTCAGTTGCTAAGTCACATCTGACTCTTTGCAACCCTACTGCCTGCAGCATACCAGGCCTCCCTGTCCTTCACCATTTCCTGGAGTTTGCTCAAATTCATGTCCATTGAGTCAGTGATGCCATCTAACTATTCCATTCTATGTCATCCCTTTCTCTTCCTGCCCTCAGTCTTTCCCAGCATCAGGGTTTTTTTCCCAATGAATTGGCTCTTTGCATCAGATGGCCAAAGTATTGGAACTTCAGCATCAGTCCTTCCAATGAATATTCAGGCTTGATTTCCTTTAGGATTAACTGGTTTGATCTCCTTGCTGTCCAAGGGACTCTGAGTCTTCTCCAGCTCCACAGTTGAAAAGAATCAATTCTTCACTGCTCAGCATTCTTTATGGTCCAACTCTGACATCTGTACATTACTACTGGAAAAACCATAGCTTTGACTATGCAGACCTTTGTCAACAAAGTGATGTCTCTGCTTTTTAATATGCTATCTAGGTTTATCATAGCTTTTCTTCCAAGGAGCAAGCATCTTTTAATTTCATGGCTGCAGTCACTATTGCGGTGATTTTGGAGCCCAATAAAAAGAAAATCTGCCACTGCTTTCATTTTTTTTCCCATCTATTTGCCATGAAGTGATGGGACCTGTGAGTTTTAAGGCAGATTTTTCACTCTCCTCTTTCACCTTCATCAAGAGGCTCTTTAGTGCCTCTTTTCTTTCTGCCATTAGAGTGCTATTTTCTGCATATCTGTGAGGAAACAAGTGTGAGGCTCTTCTCCAATACAACTAGTGTCCTTATAAAAGGAAACAATAAAGATCTCTCTCTTTCTTTCTCTTCACACACACAAAAAGACTACATGAGGACACAGTGAGAAAGAGCCATTCACAAGACAGGAAGATAGGTCTCACCAGAAACCAACCCTAAGAGTACCTTGATCTTGGATTTCTAAGATCTCTGTGTGAGAATAAATGTCTGTTGTTTAAGTCTGTAATTTATTATTATGGCAGCCCTAGGTGACTATTGTCTCTCTCATCAAGAAGCAGAGCCTACTACTCCTCCTTCTTTGAGATAGTTCTACTTTGAATGTCACAGAAGTGACTGAATGCAACAGAAGTGTATGTATGTGAAAGTCACTCAGTCATGTCTGACTCTTTGCGACCCCATGGACTATACAGTCCATGGCATTCTCCAGGTCAGAATACTTGAGTGGGTAACCTATCACTTCTCCAGAGGATCTTCCCAACCCAGGAATCGAACTGGGGTCTCCTGCATTGCAGGCAGATTCTTTATCAGCTGAGCTACCAGGGAAGCCTTGCAACAGAAGTGACATTGTACTAAATCCAAGGCTAGTCCTTAAGAGGTCTTGCAAGTTCTGGTTTCACCCTCTCAGAGTCTTGCGCTATCATGTAAAGAAGTCTGCATATTGCTGGAAAATCAGCGTAGAAAGAAGCCTTTTAGTTTGAAATATGAAAGGAGGGGAAAGGCCCATAAAGATGAACAAAGTGGAGGAAAGAGAAGACGGAGTTCCAGCCAAGCCTGTTGAGGGTCCATATATGTGAGTGCTGCTGCTGCTGCTGCTAAGTCACTTCAGTAGTGTTCGACTCTGTGTGGTCCCATAGACAGCAGCCCACCAGGCTCCCCTGTCCCTGGGATTCTCCAGGCAAGAACACTGGAGTGGGTTGCCATTTCCTTCTCCAATGCAGGAAAGTGAAAATGAAAGTGAACTCGCTCAGTCGTGTCTGACTCTTTGCGAGCCCATGGACTGCAGCCTACCAGGCTCTTACGTCCATGGGATTTTCCAGGCAAGAGTGCTGGAGTGATGAGAGATGTCAGGAAGATGCTATTAATCCCATCCAGGAAATGGCTGGATATAGGATAAATAAAGGGAAGAGGTGTTGTCAGAATTCATTTCCATCTTCTCGTTTCTGTGACTGAGATGGTAGTCATCCCTTTAAAATCCTTATGGCAGAGGTCCCCAACCTCTTAGATCTAATGCCTGATGATCTGAGATAGAATTGATGTAATAAGAATAGAAATAAAGTGCACAATAAATGTAATGTGCTCGAAGCATTCTGAAACCAGCCCTCTTATCCCCTATCCATGGAAAAAAATGGTATTCCATGAAACTGTTTCCTGTTGCCCAAAAGGTTGGGGACTGCTGCCTTATGGAGTTCAGGAGGAAGAGATGCTTTGGCAAGGAGATAATAAATGGGCTTTAGAGATGTTAGGTGGGAGGCGATGGTGGGATATGAATTAGAAATATCTGCCAGGTATTTGGAGATAATGGGAATAGGAACTTGGACAGGGGTCAAGGCCATCTGTAGATATAGGCTTGGAAATCATCCAGAACTAAGCAAAGTTACATGCATCTAGAATGTCTCTGTTAAGAGTCCTTGGTTACAAGCAACAGAAACCAAATCTAACAAAGAAGAGTCCAGTGAGGACTTCTAATCAGAAGAGTCAGGGACCGAGGTGGTTCTGGAGATCCAGATGGGAAGAACTCATAAACAATCTTAGCAAGCTAGGATGAGTCAGTTCCAACTACTTTCCCCACTCCTTTCAGAATTCAGGGTCCTGGGAAGGGATCCAGTGAGTTTGGTCATATGTCCATCCCTTGGCTAGAAGAAATAAAGACACTATGTCTTCCACTGCCAACAAGGTGATGCATAAAGCAGGAGAGGTAATTCTTCAAAGGCAACCAGATTTGGCAATCAAAGGACAGGGAATAGATGGGGGTGGCCACAAACCAATCAATGGTCCTGCCACTGACAGAATATTTGAAGGAGAGGAGAACAGCTGAGGGCAGACAAGTGTATGGCACCCGCATGTGGAAGGAGGAAGATTTGATGAGCCAAAAATAAAGGCTGGCTGAGGAACTGGAGGAGAGAGAAAAGGCAAAGGAATTTCAAAAATGGACAAAACACCAGAGTTCCATGGTGCCAAGAGAACAAGGGTGATAATGAATGATGGAAAACCACTGGGGTTGGTATTGGAAGTTACTGGTAACTTTTGAGAGAGAAGGGTGGTGAGGGAGACACAGTGACGCAGGTATGAAGAGAGGGCAGAGAGAGTATGAAAGAAGAGACGTGGCATCCCTGTTCAGTGATAAAAGGAAGAAGCGTTAGGCTCTTGTCTTAATGGGTGAGCATCACAATGACCATCAGCGTCCAGGGCTTGCCATTTTCTTTGGTCAAATATAAGTAGCAAGTCATCCTCAACACAGCACCTAGCGATGTCTTTTCTCTGAAGCTCTTGGGGAAAAGTATTGATGACAATGGGAAAGTGTGAATTGTTTCAGAAGTTATAGCAAGAGGAAACTGGATTTATTTGAAAGCCAACGTGAAAGGGAAATAAAAAGACAATTGCCTATCATAAGCTAAAAAAAAGAAATCAGACCAAAGCAATAGCCCCAGAAACTAATTGTCTAAGTGAACTGTTGTAACCAATCTCCTTGCCTCTGGTTAATACCATCTTGTGAAACAGCATTTGCATCTGTGAAGTTGTGTAACAAGTCCACTTGTGATGAAATGTATTTTAAATTAGGGGTTAGATAGGAGAGGAACAACCATTATTATCTTATTATAGAAACATCAGTAGTTCTTCCAGACAAAACACCATCACCCATTGGGAGCTAAGGGTAGTTTTTATTTAAATACAAGGTCATACTGTTTGGGTGTTTGAGGGAACGGTGGGGGTGGGGTGGGGGGGTGGATTTTCATCTTCTTCCAAAGCACTCAAAGCTGGACCTCTTCCAAGAGAGGAAACGAGACTAAATAGATCATTTGTTTTATTCTGTTTGGGCATTTTCTTGCATTTCTCCCAACTGCAGCTTATGGACACAAAGCCAAACTCAGAGACTGGCTCGAGCTGGCTAAACTCCAGGTCACTTGAAAAAAAAATTTTTTTTTTAAGGAATAAACAATTTGAAGCTCTATCAGAGGATTAAGGCAAGCCACACAATTGAAGGACAAAACGAAATCCTGCTATGAATGTGAAGTCGTAGAAAAAGAAGTGGGTAGGAGCGTTAAACGATTTGGACTTTTCAAACAAAACAGAGGTAGAGACAGGAGGGAAATGCTGATTGAAAATGCACACCAGTGAAAAATCCATTTCAGTGAGGGTCAAACACCAGAGGAACTGCTGCTGCTCACGGGCACCAAGTGAGATAGGAACAACACAGCTTCTTTCGGGCAGCCCCTAATGATGGGTATCAACGTGACTGGTCACTTGAGTGACATGGAAAGCTTGAGAGATTGCACCTATGTCCTCTTGCTGGCATTGGGGAGACCGGCCAGCAGCCTCCATGCACATTCTGTAGCAAGCATAGTTGATATTCCCAGCATATCGCACTGGCAGAATGGGCCTTTGTCTTGAATCACTTCCCTCTGGGAGGCACTCATTGGCAGTCTCATCCAATGTCCAAGGAGAGAGAAAGGCCCATTAGTGGCTAGGCATAGTTCAGCATATTAGTTAACACTGCATCCTGTCTGATTTCAGAATTGACAAGTCATGTACAGTATTGCTCAAAACGTTCCTTCGACAGTCCTGGGTAGAGCGGGAAAGTGAATGGTCAGAGACAAGTTCCAAAGATTTCGGACTGTCTTTTATAGATGAAGAATCTGAACCCTCACTATGTTCTAACTGGGAAAATAAAACATTTTTCACCTTAAAAAAAAGTTGATTCCATTAAAACAAGAGACTGACACCTTTAAAATAATATTCATTTCTTTCAAAAATCAGAGTAATTTTACCAAAAATTTGAAATTGAAAGTAATTATCAAAGTGTTTGAGACATGAATCAATCTAGCCATGTTAATATCCTGATTGTGATGTTATACAGTAGTTTCATAAAATGCTACCCTTGGGGCAAACAGGACAAAGCATACAAGGAACCTTTGTTATTTCCTACAACTACAATGCGAACTCACAATTATCTCAATAAAAGTGTCCAGTTTAAAAAACGTGATGGAGGAAGCAGATAAGAATCCACCTGCCAATGCAGGGGACATGGGTTCGATCCCTGGTCCAGGAAGATTCCACATGCCACGGGAGCAACTAAGCCAGTGTGCCACAGATACTGAGCCCACGTGCTGCAACTACTGACGCCCGCGAGCCCTTGAGCCTGTGCTCTACAAGAGAAGTCACCGCAATGAGAAGCCGGCGCATCGAACCTAGAAAGTGGCCCCCACTCGCCACAAGTGGAGAAAGCCCACGCACAGCAACAAAGACCCAGTGCAGCCAAAAATAAATGTTTTCAAAAGTGATAGAGATAGAAATGGATGGGGGGGATCAGGCAGGCTTTCATAAGCTGGCTTCACCTACATCTTGGTTCTCATTTGTTTCTCCTCTAGTCCCCTGGGTGACTCCTATCTGGAAGACATGAATCCCAGTTTCTCAAACACATGAATCCCAGTTTCTCCACCTCTGGGCTTTCTCCTCTATCCTCTTCCACCTCCATTTCATTGTTCCCAGCTCCAGCTCACCCTGCCAGATGAGACCAAGCGATAACCCTGTCCCTGAAGCAATACCTAACCTTGCTAATAGTTACTTGGCACTTGTCCACCCATTAGTCAACAAAGATTTATTGAGCAACTACTTTGATGGAGTACTGGCTTCAGGCACTGAGAACTAGGTGAGTTAGAAACCACATTCAACTGGTTTCTCTTCCCTGCTTTCTGGTAGTATATATTCTAATGAGGAAGGATGGGGGAAAAACTAGCCAAGAAACAGGTGAGAAAAAAATCATGATGAGAGTTATGAAGAATGTAATGGGTTGGAGAAAGGAGGAAGTGGCTTTAGCTCAAGTGACCAGGAAAGGTTTTCTAGAGATGGTGACATTTGAGTTGTGACCCGACGTAAAAGTAGTCATTAGGAAGACTGTAGGGAGGAAAAAAAAAGCATTTCAGGCAGAGGGAACAACAAGGAAAAAGGATCTATATCTTGCATATACCTGAATATAAATACTAGACATGAGAGTAAAGCACTGAAAGGCATTTTCTCTTGGTGGACTGTTTCCTTTTTGTTTTAGGGCCAAACCTCCCACAGATAATTTCCCTATATGAGAGGCTGTGAAAACCCTTCTAAGAGTCCAAGATGCTCTCATCAGTACGTGCAAGCTTAGTTCAAGGACGTGTTTCAGATTTACATTTTTTTTTTTTTTCTCACAGTTGGGGCTGTGGGCCTGGTGATGAGGATTCCGCACTGTTTAAGGGCGACATAAATTATATGTCATTAAAGTTGGGTACCCACGAGCCTAAGTTGACGCAAAGGAGGGCTGAATACGGGAGATCTGGGTAACACAGATGGAAGTGGGACAGTGATTTGTCGCCAGCCTCTGGGGTCTGTGCCTCTCTGCCGCGCACAAGGTCCCATTGGCGGCAGTAACCGGTTGGGAAGGGCCGGATGCCCTGGGCTCTGCGGGTATCTTACGCTGTCACCACAAGCAGGAATTCAGTTTTCTGGATTCCCTCGTCTGCCTATTGCCTAGGGCGACCAGCGGGAGAAGTCGGCTCTGGGGCACCCGGCGATCTGTCCGTCCCCAGCAGCGACCTGGCACCGTTCACCCCATCACCCGGAACGGTAGGCACTCTCCCGGGGCGTCCCACCTCGTCTCTCCCGGAGCGGGCTGGGGGCTGGGGGTGGGGGTGGGGGAACAAGCCCAGACGACTAGCCCGGCGTCCCAGGGACGCACCGCGAGTCCTCGGGTCCCTCCCCACCTCCCACACCCCCTGCCGAGCCCGGCGACCCACGTGCAGCACGGCCCGGGCCGGCGCCGCACCTCGGGGTCGGCGTGTCTCCCGGCGCTGTTCGGGCGCAGCCCCGGGACGGGGACCCGCAGGGAGCCGGGGGCCTCGGCGGGGCGGCGGCGGGAGCGGGGGCGCCCGGGAGTGCGGGCGCAGGGACGCGGCAGCCGCCGGCACACAAAGAAGGCGGCGGGAAGGCGGGGCGGGGCGGGCCGGGGGCGGGGGCGGCAGGAAGGGGCGGGGGCCGCGCGGGCAGCCGATAAAGCCCCCGCCGCTGTGGCCGGCGGCTCGCGCTGTAGGGCTGCCGGGCTGCGCGGCTAGTGTAGGCGCCGCCGCCTCTCTCCTCGCCGCTCTTCCTCCTCAGACTTCCCCCGCCCCGCCAGTACCCGGCTCCGGCTCGGGCCGCGCCGCGCCCCGCGGCCGCCACCTGGGGATCCCGAGCGAGGGGCGGTGAGTACAGGGCTGCGCGCCCGCGGCCGATCCCCGGCGCCCGAGGGGTGGGAGGGGAGCGTCCGGGGCTGGTCCCGGGGCTCCGCGCGCCGCAGGCTCCGTGCCGCGACCTTGCGCCCGGCCGGGAGGCTGCGGGGCGAGCGGGGCCCGAGGGCGCCGGCGTCGGGCGGAGGAACTTTCTCAGTCTCGCCCGACCGGGTTGCCTCGGCCACGGCGGCGTGCGGGCCCGGCCCCGCGGGGAGCCGGGGTGGGACCAGGGCTGGGAGCCGAGGGGCGGCGCGTGCTGTGGCGTCCAGGTGTGCCCGCGACCGGGAGTTCTGGAGCCGCCGTGGCTGCTGCCGGTCCGTCCTAGCGGGCGCCCCTGACCCTGAACTTGGGGTACCCAGGTATCGCGGGCGTCCCCTACCCCGTACTTTACTGGTGCACCTCCTGTTAGGGAGGACTCCTACGGACTCCTACTTGTTACCGCTGCCTGAGCAGGGTGGGGGTAACCGGTGGTTGGGGGGAGAACCTTTAAATTGGTTTCCTGCCTCCGATTTAACCCTGTGGAGCAGATCTTTCCTTTTTTTGTTTTTGTTTTTAATCGCCTGTCGCAATGGGACTTGCAATACTGATTAGTGCCTACAGGTAAGGTCAAAGTACTCAGAAATTCTGGGGGAACTGGGTGTTTAATTTGCCTACAAACTGAGTGTTGAGGGAAGGCTTCTATTACATAAGACAGCACTCCACCTTCAGGTGTCATGGAAGATGCTGTCAAAGGTTTTACTGTTTTAATGAACGAAAAATAATCTTCGCCTATGTCTCTCTTGAGAAATCTCGAATGCTGCTGTGGCTTGCTTTGACTACTTCTCAGGGAGCGTTTTTATATTTATATTCTTCTATTTAGCATCAACATAAAAAGGTGTTTGAAGATTTGACTTCCTCTTTCAAGCCAGGAAGCAGTTTACTTCTCTGAACTGTTCAGGCGCAATCTACGTGATAATTTTATACTTTGGAGATTTTATATCGAAAGTTGAACACTAATAACTGGGAAAAATGTAAGCGTTGCTAATTTGTACATCTAAAGCACACTTCAAAAACTGAAGATACCTTCAATGCTGTCTGCATATCTAAATCAGTAATTATGTGCTGTTTGCAATATTTCAGTGAAAATTTTCTTCAGGCATGCAAATGAAGGTGTTAGCTGAAATCATGTAAGGTTTCTTTCAACTCTGAGGTTTGATTCTTTCTTGAAATGAGGTTCAACAATATTGTACAGTTTAGGGCAATTACTGAAGGTCAGCAAGGTGTCATCTTTCTTTTTTTTTATTCTTTAAAAAATGAATCTATGAAGAAAATTTCATCCCTCGTGAACTTCACTTATTAGTGTAATTTTAAAAGGACAGAAATGAGTCAGTCTTTAAAGGACAGTAATTTTCAGTTCCACATGTCAGTAACTAGATACTAGTCAGAAATTGTTTGAGGTGGCAGAGTTGGAAATGAGGTGGGGACCTAGTAAGGTCCCAGCTACCCGTCTCTGTGGCCATCCTCTGCCAACCAGTCCCTCTCCCACAGCATGGACAACTTTGACCCGTGGGCTTTCTCTCCTCCCCTAGTCCCACAGTTCATGTGGAAGATGCTCCCATGCCTGCTTCTTTGATCATCTCAACTCCAGGGACCTCCACCCACTCTCGCTACTGGGTCCTGTACATCCAGGTCTTGCCCTCACCCAGAGTTGCTCAGCTTCTGAAATCAGCATCTCAGTGTCTCTGCACCACAGGCTCCTTCCTTCTGGGTTGCAGACTGGTCCTCCCATCACAACTCTTCTTGACCATAGGAGATCTCTTCCCTACCCTCCTTCCCCTTTGGCAGGTGACTAATGACCCATTCAAATCCTGAAAGATGATGCTGTGAAAGTGCTGCACTCAATATGCCAGCAAATCTGGAAAACTCAGCAGCGGCCACAGGACTGGAAAAGGTCACTTTTCATTCCAGTCCCAAAGAAGGGCAATGCCAAAGAATGTTCAAACCACCAACCTAGATAGCATATTAAAAAGCAGAGATATTACTTTGCCAACAAAGGTCCATCTAGTCCAGGCTATGGTTTTTCCAGTGGTCATGAATGGATGTGAGAGTTGGACTGTCAAGGAAGCTGAGCACCGAAGAATTGATGCTTTTGAACTGTGGTGTTGGAGAAGACTCTTGAGAGTCCCTTGGACTGCAAGGAGATCCAACCAGTCCATCCTAAAGGAGATCGGTCCTGGGTGTTCATTGGAAGGACTGATGCTGAAGCTGAAACTCCTCATGCGAAGAGCTGACTCATTGGAAAAGACCCTGATGCTGGGAGGGATTGGGGGCAGGAGGAGAAGGGGACGACAGAGGATGAGATGGCTGGAGGGCATCACTGACTCGATGGATGAGTTTGAGTGAACTCCAGGAGTTGGTGATGGACAGGGAGGCCTGATGTGCTGTGATTCACGGGGTCGCAAAGAGTCGGACATGACTGAGCGACTGAACTGAACTGAATGACCCATTCTGCCGGGAAAACAGGAGTCACTGGATTGATGTCTCTCCATGTCCTACCCCATTTCCTTCCCGCAGACTTTTCCACAGTTACCCACATCCAGGAAATCTTAAGCAGCTGTTGTGTCCAGGCACTTTGTTAGGCCCTGATGTATGGTAAACAGCAGGTCCCTGCTCTCCTGGAACAGTCTTTCTTGTGGAAGCAGGCAGACACAAAGCAAACAACCATGCTCTGATAGAGTTGCAATAAGGTAGAATAATAGAAGAAAAATCGGGGGATGGGCAGGGACGTAGAGAAGACCAGAGAGACAGACACTTATATGACAGTGCCTCATGTCTCCCCATGAACTCTTTTTTTAAAAATTAATTTATTTTAATTGGAGGGTAATCACTTTACAATATAGTGTTGGTTTTTGCCATACATGGACATGAATCAGCCACGGGTGTACATGTTATCAGTATTTTTAAAACACCATAACCTCCTTGTCCCTGCATCCCCAACTCAGCTCTAGTGACCACCTGTGTGTCCAAGTCTTCTTAAGTGAGTTAACCCTTCCTCAGGCTCCCCTTTCTTCTCAACTCTCTGCAACCTGGCCAGTCTCTCCAAAGTAGGAGTTGTTGTTCAGTTGCTCAGTTGTGTCCAACTCTTTGCGACCCCATGGACTACAGCACACCAGGCTTCCCTGACCTTCACTATCTCCCAGAGCTTGCTCAAACTCATGTCCATTGAGTCGGTGATGCCATCCAACCATCTCATTCTCTGTCACCCCCTTCTCCTCCTGCCCTCAATCTTTCCCAGCATCAGGGTCTTTTCCACTGAGTCAGCTCTTCTGCATCAGGTGACCAAAGTATTGGAACTTAAGCTTCAGCATCAGTCCTTTCAATGAATATTCAGGGTTGATTTCCTTTAGGATTGATTGGTTTGATCTCCTTGATGTGCAAGGGACTCTTAAGAGTCTTCTCCAACACCACAGCTCAAACTCATCAGTTCTTTGGCACTCAGTCTACTTTATGGTCCAACCATACATGACTACTGGAAAAATCATAGCTTAGACTATATGGACCCTTGTCAGCAAAGTGATGTCTCTGCTTTTCAATATGCTGTCTAGGTTTGTCATAGCTTTTCTTCCAAGGAGCAGTGTCTTTTAATTTCATGGCTGCAGTCACCATCTGCAGTGATTTTTGGAGCCCAACCAAGTAAAGTCTGTCACTGTTTCCATTTTTTCCCTATCTAGACACCACAATTCCTGAAGGATCTGAGGATGTCCTGTAGACCTTTCTGCAGGACTGCGTATGGATCTTTCCTCTTTTTCTCATGGATACTTTTCTTCCTTAGTTGCCATCTCCTCCTGGTTTGCCTTCTGCCTCCCTGGAAACTCCACTACCTCCTGGGGTGTCCTGGGGCTCAGTTCTCATCCATATTGAGCTCTACGAGGAGTGTTAGAGTTCCCATTTCCCCATGGCTTCCACTTTCACCAGTTCAAAGTCCCAGATTGTATCTCCAGCTAGCTCCCTCCAGTCTAGTGGGCTGATCCATGCTCTTGAGGTAGAAAACCCACAATAAGTCCAAAAGCAATTTTAGTTTTTAATCATCCACCCCACACCTGTTTCATCCTTAGCAAAAACCTGTCCCGTTTTATGTGATGGCACCACCATTCACCAGGGTGCTAAAGCAGGGACCTCCCAGTGTCACCAGACTCCTCCAGCAACCACCAGCCCCCCCACCATCCGGACAGTCACCAAGTCCTAGTCCTAGTGCTGGTGCTGTGAAATCCGTTAAACTTCTGCTCCAGTCACTATGGCCCTGTTCTGCTTTGCAGTCCAGAAGTGGCACAGTGATGGCCAGTGTGCCATTTCTAGCTGGCAGACATGTCATTGGCCTGAACACAAGTCTACAGAAATTGAGTTAATCTTTAGAAAGGTTAAGTTATCACTTGGATTTACAGCTACTCTTAAAAACCAGGGGCCCTGGAACAGGAGGCCTGCATTGCCAGGTAGCAGCACGTGGCTGGCATGGAGCTCCCAGGGCCCGGGTAGGCTGGAGACTGCTTGCTTTCCACTCCCCCTGGACCCCCGGTCCCTCCTTACAGCAGCTTCCCAGTGCCCATGGTCTTCTGAGCTGGCAGCCACAGGCTGGGGGATGACCACGGGCAGCCCTGAGTGACTGACTGCCCTGTCTCCTGCCTGGTCTTTCACACCAGTGTTGTACCGCTTTCAAACCATCGTCCACGTTGCTGCTGGCCTACTCAGTGCCTCCCTCTTGGGGACAAAGCCCTATTCTGAAGGAGTAGCTGTGTTGTCATAAGGTAGGTATCTCAGATTGAAGACGTGATCTTTCTGTTCACGTTTAAAGGTGCTGTACCAGAGTTTTTCAAAATACTTTTGAGCCTCTTCAAGGAGAGTTGCTGATACATAATTCTGGTGTTGTCTCACCTGTACTGAGATGCAGTCTCTGCTGTTTATAAACCATTTCCACAGACCTCACCACCCTCCTCCTGCCCCATTACCACGGGAGGAGACAGGGCAGGCTGAATTCCGTGTCCCAAAGCCAGAAGACCTCAGCCCTTGGAACATGGCGGAGCTCATTTCACATGGTGCCCAGAGTCAGGCACTGTGTTCCCAAGATCGCTTAGCTCCCTTTGGGCAGTCCTATCCCAGAAGTCCTCAGCACTCAGCCAGGGAACTTTCCACAGTGCCCTTCTCTCCAGCACCTCCCCAGGCCACTGGCCATTTGTAATGACCTGACAAAGGCCAAGCTTTTCAGTCCCTTCCCACCTCCCTGCGTCATTGTTGTTCAGTCGCTAAGTTGTGTACAACTCTTTGCGACCCCATGGACTACAGCACACCAGGCTTCCCTGACTATCTCCCAGAGCTTGCTCAAATTCGTGTCCATTGAGTCGGTGATGCCGTCCAACCATCTCATCCTCTGTCACCCGCTTCTCCTCCTGCCCTCAATCCTTCCCAGCATCCAGGTCTTTTCCAGAGAGTCAGCTCTTGGCATCAGGTGGCCAAAGTATTGGAGCTTCAGCTTCAGTATCAGTCCTTGCAATGAATATTCAGAGTTGATGTCCTCTAGGATTGACTGGTTTGATCTCCTTGCTCTCCAAGGGACTCTCAAGAGTCTTCTCTAATACCACAACTTTATTTTCTTGCAAAACTGAACTCCCTGCAGATTCTCACACCATGATGCTGCCCTTGCCTCCTGACCTTGGCTCCTACTGGACCTCGGCCTGGAATTCTCTTTCTCCATCTTCTGCATTTGTTGTCTGGCCAACTTCCACTTTTTCAGGACTCATGTCTAGTGTCACCTGTTCCAAAAAGTCTTTCCTGAAGACCAGTAGTATCTGCCAGTCCTCCCTGATGCACATGTGGTGTGTTTACACACACATGTACACTACCCACTGGATGCCTTTCTGATGGTAGTTACTGTGTCATAGCAAAGTGCTCTCTCCACCAGATTCCCAAGTGGTGTGAAGTTGTGCCTGAGTTCTGGTTACATTGACACCAGCAATGGTGTATGACCCAAAGGCATTTAATGGATGTTGAACTAAACCATTTTCATATCTTTCACAAGTTTGTTGCACATTTTATGAAACAGTGCTTGTCTTCTGGGCTTAAAGGGGAGCTTTGCCTCTAGACTTCTACCCCTGGTGCTGGTACTTCTACACTTAATCTATATCCTAACATAAAAAGAATATTTGATCAACCATGTCTTCTAAGACAGAACATTACTGAGAAAAAAGTAGAAGTCTAACACAGAAGGGCTTCTGTGGCTGTGTTCACTTCAGTTATCCCCATTTGAACACTTTTTGGCTTCGTTCCGTCTTCCTTGAAGTCCACTGGCTACACTTTGTATTTCACAATTTGTAGAAGGTAGAATCATTGTTGTTCAGTTTGTGAGTTGTGTCTGACTCTTTGCGATCCCATGGACCATAGCCCACCAGGCTCCTCTATCCATGGGTTTCTCCAGGGAAGAATATTAGAGTGAGTTGCCATTTGCTTCTCCAGGGTATTAGAGTGAGTTGCCATTTGCTTCTCCAGGGGATCTTCCCAGACCAGGGATTGAACCCATGTCTTCTGCATTAGCAAGTGGATTTTTTCCACTGAGCCACCAGGGAAGCCCACAAGGTAGAACACCTTCTAGCTCCTTTTCAATGATGGTGATAGCATGTCTTCTTTCTGACCCATTTTTTGTTGTTGTTACGATTCTTTTTTTCCCCCCCAGTATTTGCCAGGGCAGTTTTTGGGCTAATGTCTTAAGCTAAGTTTAGTGGAAGGAGGCCTGGGTTGGGAGAGGGTCTGCACTGTGCCATAAAGGATTTTTATAGTTGACCATTTGGATCTTAATTTCCTTACCTATACAATAGGTGTGTTGAAATAGTGATCTCAAACATGTCTTATTAAAAAAAAAGAAAAACAGTTTAACTTCTTGGCTTATTTTCCTTTCTGATCCAGCTTTCTCATAAATATCAGGCCTAGATGAAATTTTTTCTTAAATGCAGTTTTATGTTTATCTTCATGAAATTAATTCTTTTCATTTTTTCTTTTCAACCAAACAAATCATTCATTTTGGCTCTTTAGGGCTCAGGAATAGCATTGAGGCCCAACAGGAAGATGTATTTGGTTTGTATTCCTACTTGGAGGCATTTATAAAAATGTGTGATACATTGAGTCCCATATATTGGGATCTTCTTTGTAAACCTCTGTCTCCATTCATAAATGTGTCCGCCTTCTCTTTGCAGAACCATCTTTCCTCATGAGTAGATTGCATGTCTAATCTAAAAATCAATATTGAGTTTAAAAAAATACCCTTAGGTATGGAATGGAGTCAAATGCAATAAACTACATCTTTAGGTTATTTCTTATCTCTAAGTTCACAATTTGTCTAAGAACACTGAAAGACCAGGACAATTTTATTTCTCTTTTGAGAAATGCTACCTTTCACCTAACAGGCCAAGTCAATTTACACAGTAAATGATTCTTCCTTTATTCTGCTGTTAGATTTCCAGGTCTGGATGTCAGCCCAGTCCAGAGAAGTTGGCGTTCCTTCTGTGCCTCTTTTTTGTGCATGGGGATGCCAATGAGCCTCAGCAGTCTTCTATTTGTAATTCCATTCATGCATTTTGACAAACATTTCATCCCCATTTCCTCCCTGAATTCCTTCAAAGGTTGGGGTGGATGCCCTAATTCAAGATGAGACCAGGAACACCCCATGCTCCTGCCTCAGTCTGACCTCAGACTTTGCCCTTTGCCTCAGAAGATAATTGGAAAATTGGAGCCCACTGTGCCTTTTAATTTTTATCAGTTCATTCTTGGGAGAATGATAATATGGAGACATTTTAATGTAAAACAGAAATAAATCCTATGAAAAAACAGAAAGGATTTCTTACAGTGATTGCAAACCTTGGTGAATATACTTTGTTTTGTTTTTGTAATGCCCTCCCCCACCTTACAGCAGTGAGAAGTCCAGTAACCTGGGGAATTTCTATGAGCAAGATAAAAATAGCATCAGTCCTTTGTCCCCGCCCTGTGTCCCACCCCCCGCATACCCTCTGCATTTAGTGTCAACTAATACAGCTTTAGAAAAAAAATAGCTATTTGTTTTCGGCCCCAGTTTTTATGGGCCAAATCTTGAAAGTGAATGTGGGCAGGTGAGAAAGTTTAACGCCGAATACGAACCCTACTGGAAAATGAACAAGGTGACTGAAAATGAAAATAGATGTTTCTTTCTTTCTTTTGAGAAAATTGAGTACAAATAATGGCTGTGTTTGCCTTTTCTACTTAAAAAAAATTTTTTTTTTTTTTTTGTCTTTTTAACCAATGAATCCACTTAGGAGAAAATTATTTTTATTGAGGATTTGGACACTGATTAGATTATATGCACTTTAATTACTGTCTGATCTTTTGGTTACAAGTGCAGAAGTATAATCAAGTGTATTCAAAATAGCTGACTCAAAAACATGGAGAGCCTGAGGGGAGCTACTGGCTTACATTGCTGACCCCGAGCCAGGGCAAGGGTGCTTTGGCCCTGGAGGTGACCGGAACTAGATACACTAGGTACTCACGCCCTTGAGCCTTTTTTCTCTCCCACCCTGTCTTGTCTCTGAATATGACTGCAGGCACCTTCAAGCTGACCTCCCTACAGCCTGAGGATCAAAGAGGAAAGCTGAGCTTCCTGGCTGTCCAGGTCAGAAAAAAAATCCGAGGGAGGCACTCTGATTGGCTCAGGTTGGGTCATGTGCCTTTCCCTGGACCAACAGCTGTGGGCAGGGGAATAAGTGACTGTGATTGGCCAGGTTCTGAGTCACGTGTCCAAAGCCTGCAGTCAGAGGAAGAAGGCTATTGAGAGAGGTGGGCTGGTTAGTATTGGTATGCAGTTGACAGAGGCTCAGCGTCATCTCCTCCAGCCTCATGGCTCCTTGTAGGACTGATACTAACATCATTCCCATTCAGACAGTTGTGCAGAAGCGTGTAGAGCAGCCCAGATATCCGTGGTTACTCATACAGCCTGTGTGTGTCGCCAGAGCCTGAACCCAGGTCTGTAAACGTGTGAGCTCTACACTACGAACCACCGAAGATTTATGACTCATCAATATTTATAACCTCTCAAAAAGAAACCTATGTCAAACTGCGGGCCTCCTTTCAAGAGACTCTCTTCTTTCCTTGCTGTATGATGTCCTTCAATAAGACAACCAAAACAGAAACGGAAAGAGGCTAATACTTTTGTGTTACCTTTGAAGTAATGTTTTCACGCCTTTGGGCCCCTGGGCCCAGTTGTTTCTTAGATGTTTTTTTTTTCCTGAGACTCACACTCTAAAATTAATACTGACTTTTGGATTGAAAAGGTAGAGTGCATATACCCAGAGTCCAAGGGAATAACATATGTTTAAGCTGAGCTAAAGAACAAAGGTGACATTATTTTTAAAGGATGTCTACTCCACAACTGTGTAGAGACTTAGGGTAAAACATTGAGATTTAACTTGTTTTTATGGTTTTCTTTATATTTAACTTTATTTCAGAGTTTGTCATATCTTGTGGTACGCGTTCTCCCCATCCTCCTCTTCCTTTGTATAGTGTAGTAATTAAGAGTGTGGAGGATGTAGAGATGAATGGGCTTTCATCTGTATCTAGATTATATCGAATACAAGCTGGAGGTCAGGAGGCTGTAGCCAATTTGCTAGACTTCTCCAAGCCTCAGTTTCTTCATCTGTGAACTGGGCATGAAGGTGTTTTGTGTGTTTTAGTCACTAAGTTGTGTCCAACTCTTGCAATCCCATGGACTGTAGCCACCAGGCTCCTCTGTCCATGGGATTCTCCAGGCAAGAAGACTGGAGTGGATTGCCATTTCCTTCTCCAGGGGATCTTCCCAACCCAGGAATCAAACCCAAGTCTCCTGCATTGCAGGCAGATGATTCACCAACTGAGCTATGAGGGAAGCCCGGGCATGAAGGTACTCACATCTTAAGTGTTGTGAGGATGCAGTGGAGAGTATGCTTTAGGTGCTGAGCACAGAGTTCTGAATGGAGTTGACTTGCAGGAGATGAGATGGAGGTGGGATTCTATTTGTCACAGTAGTCCATGTGAACGTTTCACTCCTCTGGGACCTGCGTTTTCATTGTGCCTTTGACCTCATGAATGAGTCACTTGCTGTCTGTGTTTGCATGCTTAGTTTCCAGACCCCTTTTCTATAAAACTCTCGTGAGCAGTATTCCCAGTGATCAGCTGGTCATCTGTCTTTCCCACAAGCTTCCAGCTCCTCCAGTATTGGCCACAGAGCAAAGGATAGCTGGTGCATGAAATAAACTCCTTTTTAGTCCACTTTTGAGAAAATGTAAGCAGCAGTGTTACCATTAGGTCTTTCTAGGGATGCATTGCAGGCTAGCCTTGTCAGACTGGGTGCTTTTTTTTTTTCTTTCTTATTGTAGTTATGAAGAATGAATAAATTACACAATAGGAAAAGTAATCTTAGGTAAAAGTAATCTTTAAGATTTAGGTTTCTGCAGATGCAGTATCCAAAGTCTTCCCCTTTTATTCTTGTTTGTCCGACTATGAAAAAGTCATTCTATTGTATCCAGTGATGTCCATATATCCAGAAATAGCTATTTTAAGCACATGGTGAACATATTTAAAACCCATGGTCATCTAATTATGATTTGATTCCTTCAGTATACAAAAGAGTTTTGTGAATGTTGGATTAACCATTGCCAACATTCCTGGATAGGAAATGTATTTTCTACTGCCATTAGTATGATTTAAGAATTTTACTGGCAAATATCCATGTGGAACTTTTTATAGCACCCAGTGTATGCCTGAACCTGAATTGTTGCTCGGACAATGAGTTGGGAAATGCCAAGGAGATTCTGGGTGATGACTTAATTATAGAGTTTTCTTTCTAAAAGTGTGAATTTTCTCTTTGAAGTTACTTTAGTGATAGACTCATATCGTGTCTTGCCAAACCTGTGTTCGTTTCTTAAAGACATGTTAATTAAAATAGCAACTTAGAAGATTGGCCAGAGATGCTGAACTATTCATAGTGAACCTCTTCTTGTGCAGCTAGGTCATTAATCATGACCAGTGCTAGTCATACTAATGTGAATTGATTCAGCAGTTACTGAAAACAGAGTTGTTTCATGCACGTATATCACTTATTAAAGTTTCTTTAAGAAGGATAAGTATATTATATATATATACATTGGCAAAAATGTGCTTCTCTCATACCCTCTAAAATGTGTTCTAGTTATTTGTGTGTGTCTTCTCTGCCCCACTAGGAAATCTTCAGGATTTTGTAGTCTCTTTTATTCCTCTGGTCTCCTTCCACAGTACTTGACACAGAGGAGCCCAAAGATGCTTGAGATGAAGAATGGGTCATCAGGGTGCCAGGTGCTGTGAGACACCTTTTATACATGATCTTATTGAATCTAAACAGACGGAAATTAAGTAAGGTGGAAATTAGTTGTATTTCACAGGTGAGAACATTGAGATTCAAGTGTGTGAAGCACCCTTCTGACATTCCTGCCCATGGGATGTTCACTCCAGGTCTGGGTGTCTCAGTAGAGATTTTTGATTCTGAAACAGTGTTTTCAGGGAACAACTAAGGCTAAACAATGGTGGTCGAACCCACAGACCATGACTGGATGGAGGGTGACTTGGGAAGTCAAATGAACCTAGATTTAAGTGTCTTGTTCTACGCTTAGTAGTTTTATGTCTGCAAAATACTCTCGCATCCTCCATCCCTCCGCCCCACCATCAGTCCTGAGCACCATTTCCAAAGCTAAAGAATGGAGATGATAAAGGGTGCAGCTTCATTGCATAGAGAGATTGAACTGTTCCTGTTTTACAGACAGGGAAATAGGAAGTATTACGAACTAGGTCACTTGACCAGCCCTAGGATGTTCTGTGAATGAGGAACTCGGAGGCTCCCTGAGGGTCAGGAAGCTGGGCAAGAAATGGACTGTGTCCAGGTCTCAGTTTCCTCCCCCTTGAATTGAGTGCTGTGATACCCACTTTCCAGGAGCCTGGGAGGCCCAGCCATGCTGATGCTAAAACCCTTTCCTCAAGAGGAGTTTCCCAAATGGCAGTTGCTACAACTCACGTATGTTTGTATGCGTGTGTCTGTCTGTGTAGAGGTAAGAGTGTGCGCAATGTGAAGCGTTGGCTTACACCTGACAAGCACAATCGTGCACATGGCCCTCTCGGGTAATGTGCCCTTTCTTTTTCTTTCAGGTTACTCTCCACAATATCCATTTTGCCCTAAATTGTGGAGAATTACTATTTACTTATTTGTATCTGTAATAAAAGTTGGCCATTTAGTCTCTCTTGTGCTGTCTATGGCTAAATACATGGAGATGACTTCTCCATGGCAGAGAGATCAGATCTCATAAAAAATATGGCAGTTTTAATGTATGACTTTGCAAAGTGTAAAACGTTACTTGTACGTAACTTTCAGTAAATACTCTAGACTTCAAGACACTGAAGTGTCCCAAATTGCAGCAAGGCCTGCTCTTTTCTGGGTCAAGTATTCCAAACTGGTACCTTGGAGATGCCTAATGAGTCACTAAAAAGCATTGCAGGCATGCTAAGTCAGTCACTTCAGTTGTATCCGACTCTTTGCAACCCTATGGACTATGGCCCTCCAGGCTCCTCTGTCCATGGGTTTCTCCAGGCAAGAATATCGGAGTGGGTTGCCTTGCCGTCTTTCAGGGGATCTTCCCAATCCAGGGATGGAACCCACGTCTCTTACATCTCCTACATTGACATCCGGGTTCTTTACCACCAGCATCATCTGGGAAGCCCCCAAAGGCACTAAAATGGGGGAATTTTGTCTGTGAAAAAGAGTGTCCTAGTTCAAAAACTGTGTGAATGTGAAGTGAAAATTTTTCTGAAATTGTCCCTCAGACAAAGAGAGGTTTGCTCTATATTGGGGTCCTTACAAAATCTTCCATTTTGCAAAGATCTTGATATGTTTATTGGTCAGAGCTTACCAAAAGCACCGGATGGATGAGAATCATAAGAACACAGACAGAAAGCACATAAGCCTGAAATCACCTTTATCAGTACTTAGTATGAGTGCTTAGAGAGATTGCATGATGAAAAGGCATTTTTTTAAAAAGGCAGAGAAATTGAATACAGGCTTAGTCATTATTCCTGAGGTCATGGTTTCACAGTCACCAAATATTGAATGTGTTGTGTTAGTTATGGTCAAGCTAGTTGCTGTAACAAGTAAACCCAAACATGTGCCATGGCGCAGACGTGATGGAACGTTATTCTCCGCTTGCATAGAGCCCCAGGTGGATGTGTTGTTTTCCAGCCTGGTGATTCAGTGATGCAGCCTCTTTCCATCATGTGGTTCCACTTCGTTTAACAGGTGGATTCTGAGGGCGTGATGCTGGTCGGCATCAAACTGGTGGAACCAGAAAGGTCACAGCAGGTTGCATATGGCAGATCTGGATGGGCCAGGCCTGCAGGCAGCATTTCTACTCCCATTTTGTTGACTGTATTTCAGTCTTATGGTCACTCTCACCTATAGCACAAGCTATCACCCTGTCTTCTGAAGAAGAGGAAATGGGTTTGCTGAGAAGGTTAACTACTTTGTCAGGTCAAATTTTATCTAAGCCACAAAGGGTCACTTTAAAATGTAACACAGCCAGTAATATGCTGTGGGGATCACGGATATAGTTTTGTCTGTGAGGGCCACTGTTCTGAAGATCTGTGGGGGGGGTGCTTCTTATGGCTTAGGATAGACTTTTTTCATGAAGTGTCACACACGGATTTGAAAAGTGCACTATCACAGGCAGCTCGGAAGGAAAGTAGATAATGTGCTGAAGGAAATGGTTAGACTCAAAAAGCGATGACAGGCATGGAGATGTCTGGGGAAAACTCTGAATTAAATTGCTTCATGGAAGGTGGAAATGGAAAGGTTATTTCTAGATCATAATATATGTGATTTCACATACAGTCATAAAGTTTATTTAGTCATGTTGACCGGAACTTGCAGGATGGGGGTGCTGGGATGGAGGTGTTGGGATTCTCTGCTGGACAAGGGAACTGTCTTGTTTGGGAGACACCATGTACTCAAGCACAGATGGTACTTAGGACATAAAAAAAACAGAGACTTTCATGCTGGAAGAAGGGGCACCTCTTGCAGCAGTGTGGCGGAGGTTTGGCAGATGTGCTCAGAACACTGTTCAGCATCCAAGAGCAGAAGGTGAGGCGAAGCTGGGGGAAGGGATCAGTGCCACTCCTGAGCTCTGACTTGGGGAGTGAAAGAGGACCCAGAGGGAGTGGACGGGGGGAGGCAAGTGGCAGGACTACCTCTGTCTTCTCTCTGGGACCACCTCTGCCTTCTCTCCGGGAGAAGCCTCTGGAAATGTCCGTCACATGGTGGTGGGCATGTCCATGTCGTCTGAGGCCTCTTTCTTGCCATGTGATGTGAGGCAGATGACTCAGCCTCTCTGCATACCTGTTACTTCAGCTCAAACCCAAAAGGCTCATATGAGATTCAGTAAGACCATGCATTCACAGGGCTGTGTACACAGGAAGAGCTTCATAAATTAGCCCTCCCCTCTCCTGTGCACAGTGACTCACTAGCTCCCCTGTTGGTGAACATAACCGGTCCTGAGAAACTGGAGAGACATTCTCCCCTACAAACTGTGTTGTTGTTCAGTCACTCACTCACGTCTAGTCTGAGACCCCAGGGACTGCAGCACGCCAGGCTTCCCTGTCTTTCACCATCTCCCTGAGTTTGCTCAAACTCATGTCTGTTGAGTCAGTGATGCCGTCCAACCATCTCATCCTCTGTTGTCCCCTTTTCCTCCTGCCTTCAATCTTTCCCAACATCAGGGTCTTTTCTAAAGAGTAGTTCTTCGTATCAGGTGATCAAAGTAATGGAGCTTCAGCTTCAGCATCAGTCCTTCCAATGAATATTCAGGGTTGATCAGTTTGATCGTCTTGCTGTCCAAGGGACTCTCAGGAGTCTTGTCCAGCACCACAGTTTGAAAGCATGAATTCTTTGGCACTCAGCCCTCTTTATGGTCCAACTCTCACATCTATACATGGCTGCTGGAAAAACCGTAGCTTTGACTGTATGGACCTATATGGCAAAGTTATGTCTCTGCTTTTTAATATACTGTCTAGCTTTGCCATAGCTTTTCTTCCAAGGAGCAAGCATCTTTTAATATCATGGCTGGAGTCACCATCCACAGTGAGTTTGGAGCCCCCCAAAAACCTGTGACTTCATGACAAAAAGAAGCCCAGCCTCCTCCTCCATCCCTAATGATCTCTCACTGCAGTATCTTATAGCAGAGGTTAGAGATGGGTGAGGAGAAGTTTCATTAAGTCACTGATTTTTTAGGCGGGGGGTATATCTGGTACTGATTCTCTTTTTTTTTATTTTCTTGGAGTATAATTGATTTACAGTGCTGTATACCTAAAAAACTGAAAACCAACACAGTATTGTAAGTCATTGATTTTTAATTCCAGAAATCCCTGTTCTCCCTCAGCTTTGTGTAAAGGCTTGTCCCATGAGGAAGAGTTCTGTGGGACCAGAGTTGTCAGGTCACCTCTCAGGATGGTGTCTCATGTGTGGATTCTGCAGGATGGGGGCGGGGGCGGGTATCACTGATTTGATGGGAGAGCGGAGTCACAGAGCAGGGATGCGATTTATCCCACACAGGCAGGCCTAGGGCTCAATAGTCTTATTCCACCACCATGTCCAAGTGGACACGGGTTAGAACACCTCCCCTCCCTTGCTCCCCCTCCCCTCGCCAGATTCCTTCAGAAAGCACCAGCAGGGACCTCAGCGAGGAAAACTGAGTCGGACTAAAGGAAGGACCTCAGTATTGGGTGATTGAAGCCAAATTTGGAATTATACTTCCCATCACTTCGGATGGTGTCTAAGCTTTGCATAACTTTGCTGGTTGGATGGTTCTTGCCAGGGTGTGGTAACAGACAACATATAAATATAGAGTGGTGTGTTAGTTGCTCAGTTGTGTCTGACTCTTTGTGACCCTGTGGACTGAAGCCCACCAGGATCCTCTGTCCATGGGATTCTCTAGGCAAGAATACTGGAGTGTGTTGCCATCTCCTTCTCCAGGGGATCTCCCCGAACCAGGGACTGAACTTAGATCTCATCCACTGTAGACGGTTTCTTTACCAACTGAGCCACCAGGGAAGATGGCATAAATATAGATAGAGTGGTCATCTTCTTAAATATTCCGTTGGGATTTTGTTTAAATACTCGTTGCTGCCTCCTGGGGGATTTTCTCTGGGCCTCGTGTGTGCTAAGTCACTTCATTCATGTCTGCCTGTTTGTGACCCAATGGGCTGTAGCCTGGCAGGCTCTGTCCATGGGATGCTGCAGGCAGAAATACTGGAGTGGGTTGCCATGCCTTCTTGCAGGAGATCTTCCCGACCCAGGGATCAAACCAGCATCTCTTGTGTCTCCTGCATTGGCAGGTGGGTACTTTACCACTAGTACCACCTGGGAAGCCCTCTCTGGGCCACAGAGGTCTGAATCCATCAAGTCCAGGAATGTTTGTATTCTTAGAAAACACAGCCCTCTTAAAGCCATTGTTTAAAAAGTCACTTGGAGCATTAAAAACCTCAGGTCATCAATTCCTGGTGTGAAAATTTAGGAGTGTTGGGGCTTCAGGCAAGCAGTATTGACTCAAATGTGCAGAACACTTTAAGACAGCATTTGATTGTACATTTTAAAACAGGGAACGCAAATTGAAATTCCTCCTGGGGGCTTTCACTCATGCATTCTACGTGCAGTATTTTCAATTAGCTACAGAAAAAAGTACATTCAGTGTGGGTCTATTTTTACAGCTGGGAATTGCTCTGAGAACACAATTGGCTATTTCATACATGTGAGATTTATTTAAATGACTCGTGGGAGTATTTGCAGTTTAACCAATAATTGAAAATATTATTGCAGTGTGGCAGGTAAAAGTAGGAAGTCATTTTGAATTCTTCCAAGCTCAATAGCCTTATGTTAGTCTAAGGGGCAGGTGGTCGACAGGGTGAGAGTAGTGTTGAGATTCCATCCTTCCCATTTCATTCCTGGGCTCTGCCACAGCATGGAAAGAAAGAGAACTTGAGGCTGCCTGCGGGAGGGCACTCAGCAAGGACCCAAAGCATTAAGGTGTCCTCTTGGCGCTCTCTCCTGTTTTTACGCACCAGGCACAGCCAGAAGGTTAGATCAAACGTAAGGAGCCTCATCCTTCCCCCAGTTCTTCTCGGACTACCTGCTCCATCCCCCCACCACTGCCATACTTTTCTTCCTGTTTCACTTCAGCCCGTAGCCTAGCGCACTGGTGCAGAAAGCTAGCTTGAGTCTCTCAGGATGGACCCACCAGCCCCTCCGTGCTTGTTCATAAATGTTACAAGAGGCTTGAAATGCATATTCCCGTGGAACTGAAAAGATGTAAATGCCGGTTAGGTAACATTGTATTAAAATGCATTCTTGAACTTCACTGACAGACCAGTTGTTAGGACTCTGAGCTTCTGCTGCAGGGATGTTTGGGTTTGATCCCTGGTCAGGGAACTAAGATCCCCTATGCCACATGGCAAGCCCCCTCAAAAATGCATCCCTTGGATACATGTTTATGTATAGCTGAATCCCTTCACTGTTCACCTGAAACTGTCACAACACTATTAATTGGCTATGAAAGTGAAAAGTTAAAGTCGCTCAGTCGTGTCCAACTCTTTGTGACTCCGTGGACTATACAGTCTATGGAATTCTCCTGGCCAAAACACTGGAGTGGGTAGCTTTACCTTTCTCCAGGGGATCTTCCCAACCCAGGGAACAAACCCAGGTCTCCCACGTTGCAGGTGGATTCTTTACCAGCTGAGCCACAAGGGAAGTCTAAGAATACTGGCGTGGGTAGCCTATCCCTTCTCCAGCAGATCTTCCCGACCCAGGAACCAATCCTGCATTGCAAATGGATTCTTTACCAACTGAGCTATCAGGGATATACCCCAATACAAAATTAAAAGTTTTTTAAAAAATTTAGATATTAGGAAAACATGCATTCTTGCTCCTGCAATTCAATCAAAGCATGGGTTAATTAGGCATTCTGTAGGCAGAATTGAAGTCTTAACCACTAGTATTTAACTTTTCTCAGGATCAACAGTTCTTAGCCAGGGGTGAGCCCCCTTTCTCCCAGGAACGCGTGTCAGTGTCTGCAGACATTTGGTTGTCACAGCCACATCAGTGGTGCTACAGGCATCTGATAGGAGAGGCAAGGGAGACAACTAAACACCCTATAATACACAGAGCATGTCTTGCAACACAGAGCTATCCGACGCAGAACGTCAGTAGTGCCAAAGTTGTGAAGCCCTGGTCTAGAAAGTTTTTGTTTTTGTTTTTAGAAAAAAAGAAATGACTCCCCAAATAGTGGGTTGGTCAAAAGATTCGTTTGGATTTTTCCATAACATCTGATGAAAAAATCTGAATGAACCTTTCGGTGCTTGCAAGATGGTGGCTTCTGTAATCGATGTTAGCTGTGGTTTAGTTGCTAAATTATAGCTAACTCCTCCAAGGGATCTTCCCCATCCAGGGATCTAACTCATGTCTCCTGCATTACAGGGTGGATTCTTTACCTCTTAGCCACCAGGCAAGCCCCAAATCAGTATTATTACATGAGGTGAATTCAGGTGATTACCAAAGGCCTGGCTTCTTCATTGATGGCCTGGTTACCAAGAGAGCACTGTGGTGTCCCATGTGCAGCACTGGATGCTGGGGAAGTGTGGACAGGACAGAAAAAGTACACTCCTCCCCACCCCCGGAAAAAGAGAAGAGGCAACAAGTGTGGTAGTCAGAGCAGGATTATAGAAACCTGAAGCTGGAAAGAGCCTGGCAGGTTTTGCATACTGCCAGGGGGAGAGTGTAGCTGCAGAGGAAGCCAGATCAGACCAGACTAGCCGGATTGGAGGCTGTGGGAGGGTAAGAGCTCAGGGAAGACCTGTTTGATGCAGGTCTTGGTGCCAAGGGTCAAGGTCAGCCTTCCCTATCAGCAAGATCACTGGACAGTGCAGACTCTGGGTTGGATGTGAGAGACTGATGTCCTCTTCCAGGAATGTCAGTGGCTGGGTGAGTACAAAGGAGGTGGAGAACGTAGACCATTCAAGAAGCATCTTAAAGGTAGAAGGATAGAGCTTGCTGATCGTTAAATGAGGTCAGGGAGAGGATGCAGGTTGACTCCCAGACTTTCTGCTTAGACTCTTGGGTGGATGGGGAGCTGCCCTTACTGGGATATAGGTAGTACAGGGAGGAACAGCAAGTTTAGAGGAGGGCTCTTTTTCCTTCCCATCGTAGAATTTCTGTGAAAACGGGTAAGGGGACTTCTCTGTATCTTTTGAAAAGAAACGTTGGGTTTTAGAGTATGGGAAATAGATAGGGAAATAGTAGAAACAGTGTCAGACTTTGTTTTGGGGGCTCCAAAATCACTGCAGATGGTGATTGCAGCCATGAAATTAAAAGATGCTTACTCCTTGGAAGGAAAGTTATGACCAACCTAGATAGCATATTGAAAAGCAGAGGTATTACTTTGCCAGCAAAGGTCCCTCTAGTCAAGGCTATGGTTTTTCCAGTGGTCATGCATGGATGTGAGAGTTGGACTGTCAAGGAAGCTGAGTGCCGAAGAATTGATGCTTTTGAACTGTGGTGTTGGAGAAGACTCTTGAGAGTCCCTTGGACTGCAAGGAGGTCCAACCAGTCCATCCTAAAGGAGATCAGTCCTGAGTGTTCATTGGAAGGACTGATGGTAAAGCTGAAACGCCAATACTTCGGCCATCTCATACAAAGAGTTGACTCATTGGAAAATACCCTGATGCTGGGAGGGATTGGGGGCAGGAGGAGAAGAGGAGGTCAGAGGATGAGATGGCTGGATAGCATCACCGACTCAATGGACATGAGTTTGAGTAAACTCCGGGAGTTGGTGATGGACAGGGAGGCCTGGCGTGCTGCGATTCATGGGGTCGCAGAGTCAGACACAACTGAGCAACTGAACTGAATTGAACTGTGAGCTAAAATCTAACATATTTCTCTTGGGTTGCTTCTTCTCTCCAGTTACCATCATAATAGGCTTTCCAGTGCAGCTCAGAGTGATTTCTAAATGGCTTCCTTGGGCAATCATCGAGCATTTTCTGTAGTAGACTTCCCCTCCACCTAAGTAAATAAAGCAGTAATGAGACTCCGCTCACCATTCACACTTCCGAGACAGGGCTCATCTGGCTTTGCCACGCTGAAACTCTTTTCTGAATTTTATCGGTCTGGTCCTGCCCTATTTCATTTTCAGCTGGTAGGAAACATGTCTCCTTATGCCCGAGCCTGGCAGTCTCAGAAGGAACACCAGGAAGTCACTGGAGACTGACACCCATATCAGGTCACCCAGTGACATCAGATACATTTTTGTAAAAAAAAACAAACAAAACATATCTAGAGCAGCCCTGACACCATCACCAGGGCTTTCGAGGAGGCTTCATGGGGCCCAGCTGCTGCCCTGGGAGGGCAGGGCTGCTCTCAGATCCCTTCCCTAAGGACCTGTGCCCACACGTGAAACCATGATAAAGTCATACAGTAGATCCTTGAAGCCCAGAGAAATGAAGGAAATGGTCCACAGTTTCAAAGAGACCATGAATAAAACAGAAAAGGCAGCTTTAAAAATTCCCTTTGATTTTCAGAGATCGGAATTTGGGGAAGTTTTGCAGTTGAGGAAGAACTGTTAGGATGGGTTGAAGAGTCGCTGTTCGGAGACTGAGGACAGAGACCCAAGGACTCCTTGGTGTTCAGTAACTGTCTGAAGAACCTGAGCTGTGCCGCCCTTTTTTATTCCTCACATCAGCGCATCAGCAGGGACCACTGTTACATGCCCTGTGCAGTAGGCAAGTGAAGTATAGCGCTTGTCAGAAATCAGGCAGTGAATTGGTGGGGGACCCGGTTTGAATTTGAGTGGTTTGTCTCCGGAGCTTACAGTGGCCAAGACAGCTAAGAATTGGTGCACTCTCAAAGAATTATAAAAAAGCAGAATTATTCAGACACATATTTTTTTCATCTTTTTTTTTTTTTTTTAGAATATTGACATTTTTAGTGTGCTTGCAGTATTGGGAAAAGAAAGTAAATAATGAAAAGGTCTGTCTTAAGGTGCATTTGCTGACTAAAATTTTAAAATAATGCTTTTTATTTTTAATTTTTCATTTTAAGATAGTTGCAGATTGATATGCCATAACAAAAAACAGTAGAGGGAAATCGCCTGTAACCCTTCACCTAGTTCCTACAAAGGTATCATCTTGCACAACTATGTGTGTATGTGTGTGTGTGTTTAGTCGCTCAGTTATATCCAACTTCTTGCGACCCGATGGACTGTAGCTTGCCAGGCTCCTCTGTCCATGAAACCTTCCAGGCAAGAATACTGGAGTGTGTTGTCATTTCCCATGCCAGGGGATCTTCCTAACCCAGGGATCAAACCTACGTGTCTTGCGTCTCCTGCATTAGCAGGCAGATTCTTCGCCACTGTACCACCTGGAAAGCCCTTGCCCAACTGTAGTACCCAGCAATATATACTATAACTACGGTACTGCAACTAAGACGTTAGCACTGAATTGTATAATCCTCCACCTTGTTCAGATTTCATCCGGTTTTACATGACTCCTATGCAGTTTTATCATATTGTAGATTCATGTTACTAGATTAGTGTGTCTCATAGTCGAGACACAGAACAGTTTCATTATCAGGACCTCTCATGTCAGCCTCTTAACAGTCACATCCACCCACCTCCCTCTCAGACCACTGATTCCTGGTTACCACTAGTATGTTCTCTATCTCTATAATTTTGTTATTTTAAAACTATTTTATCAATGGAATCATACAGCATATGTGAGTTTTGGGCTTTGGGTCTGTTGTTGTTGTTTTGGCTGTGCCGTGTGATTTGTAGAGGATCTTAGTTTCCCAACCAGGCAATGAACCTGGGCCCCAGCAGTGAAAGCATTGAGTCCTAACCACCGGACTGCCAGAGAATTCCCCAGTGGGTAACCCTTTGAATTGACTTTTTTTCACTCAGCACAATTCCCTTGAGACCCATCCCAGTTGCAATGTGTATCCATGGCTTGTCCCTTCTTTGTGCTGTGTTCCATGTAGGATGTCCCACAGTTTATTTAACCAGTTACTTGTTGAAGGATGTCTTGGTTGTTTCCAGTTTGAAGCTATTACAGATAAAGCTGCTACAACATTGGTGCAGGTTTTTGTGTGATGATGAGTTTCCATTTCTCTTAGATAATGTTTAAGATAGCTGGATCGTATGGTTCAACACGTACAAGAAACTGCCAAACTGTTGCCCCGAATGGCTGTACCCCTTTACCTTCCCACTAGCAATGTGTAAGCGATCTAGATTTTCTGCATCTTCTCCAGCATTTGGTATTAGCACTAGTTTTTACTTTAGCCGTTCTGATAGGTGCGTAGTACCAGCCTGTGGTGGTGGTTTAATTTGTGTTTCCCTAAGAGAGTTCCAGAAAAAGATCTATTTCTGCTTTATTGACTATGCCAAAGCCCTTGACTGTGTGGATCACAATAAACTGTGGAAAATTATGAAAGAAGTGGGAATACCAGACCACCTACCTGACCTGCCTCTTGAGAAACCTATATGCAGCTCAGGAAGCAACAGTTAGAACTGGACATGGAACAACAGACTGGTTCCAAATAGGAAAAGGAGTACGTCAAGGCTGTATATTGTCACCCTGCTTATTTAACTTCTATGCAGAGTACATCATGAGAAACCCTGGGCTGGAAGAAGCACAAGCTGGAATCAAGATTGCCGGGAGAAATATCAATAACCTCAGATAGGCAGATGACACCACCCTTATGGCAGAAAGTGAAGAGGAGCTAAAGAGCCTCTTGATGAAAGTGAAAGAGGAGAGTGAAAAGGTTGGCTTAAAGCTCAACATTCAGAAAACAAAGATCATGGCATCTGGTCCCATCACTTCATGGGAAGTAGACGGGGAAACAGGGGACACAGTGTCAGACTTTATTTTCTGGGGCTCCAAAATCACTGCAGATGGTGACTGCAGCCATGAAGTTAAAAGACACTTGTTCCTTGGAAGAAAAGTTATGACCAACCTAGATAGCATATTGAAAAGCAGAGACATTCCTTTGCCAACAAAGGTCTGTCTAGTCAAGGCTATGGTTTTTCCTGTGGTCATGTATGGATGTAAGAGTTTGACTGTGAAGAAAGCTGAGCGCTGAAGAATTGATGCTTTTGAACTGTGGCATTGGAGAAGACTCTTGAGAGTCCCTTGGACTGCAAGGAGATCCAACTAGTCCATCCTAAAGGAGATCAGTCCTGGGTGTTCATTGGAAGGACTGATGCTGAAGCTGAAACTCCAGTACTTTGGCCACCTCATGCAAAGAGTTGACTCATTGGAAAAGACCCTGATTCTGGGAGGGGTTGGGGGCAGGAGGAGAAGGGGACGACAGAGGATGAGATGGCTGGATGGCATCACCGACTCGATGGACATGAGTTTGAGTAAACTCTGGGAGTTGGTGATGGACAGGGAGGCCTGGCGTGCTGTGATTCATGGGGTCTCAAAGAGTTGGACACAAAGAGTGACTGAACTGAACTGAATGGCTCATGATGTTGAATATCTTTTCATGGGCTTATTTGCCTTTTGTATGTTCTCTTTAAGGAAATATCAGTTTGTTTCTTTGGCCCATTTTCAGATTGAATTGTTTGGTGTGTTGTTTTTTTTTTACTTTTATGTTATGAGAGTTGTTTGTGTGTTCTAGATACCATATTAGACTTTGGTTAGATAGGATGTTTGCGAATATTTTCTCCTAATCTGTAGCTTGTCTTTTCATCATCCTTGCAGAGTCCTTGGTAGAACAAATATTTTTTTAGCTTTTATTTTGTATTGGGACATAGCCAATTAACAATGCTGTGATAGTTTCAGGTGAATACCAGCGGGACTCAGCCATACAGAATCCATGTATCCATTCTCCATCAAACTCCCCTCCCATCCAGGCTGTCACATACAATTGAGCTGAGTTCTCTGTGCTGTACAGTAGGTCCTTGTTGGTTATCCATTTTAAATATAGCAGCGTGTATATGTTCATTGCCAGCTCCCCAAGTATCCCTTCCCCCATCCTTCCCCCTGGCAACCATAAGTTTGTTTAGAGCAAATGTTTTTATTTTTGATGAAAATGAAAAGTGAAAGTGTTAGTTGCTCAGTAGTGTCCTACTCTCTGCTAGGATCCTCTGTCTGTAGAATTCTCCAGCTCCAGGCAAGAATACTGGGATGGGTAGCCATTCCCTGCTCCAGGGGATCTTCCCGACCCAGGGATCAAACCTGGCAAATTGGCAGGCAAGTTCTTTACCAGTGAGACACCAGGTCCAGTTCATCAGGTTTTCATTTTGGGTGTCATACTTTTAATTTCAAATCTAAGACAAGATAGATTCCTGCCTCTTTTAACGTGCAGCCTCTGATCGTGGGTCCCGAAGGCAGGGGTGAGGGGACCGGATGGATATTGGAGTGTGAAGCGTTGTTCTTCCAGCCTCCGTCTAGTTTAGACTCAGGAGTTGTGTGTCATGATGAGTTATTCCTTAAGATTATGGCCCCAGGGTAGACCTGGTCCTACAAGGACTGTAGGATGATGATGGTGTTAAAAAAAAAAAAAAAAAAAATCAAAATCTCTGTTTCCAGAACCATCCACAGTACCTCTTAACACAAAACTTTTTTGCACATGAGATCCTCTGTTGGAGCACTCTCCCCTGCCCCCAGCCCCCTCCCCCTTTGTCCTTTTGAATTTATCCTGCAAGGCTGGCCCTTCCTCAGAGCACCTCCCCAACCCCTGCCTGTCTCTCCTTCTCCTCAGGTGTGTCTCGGCTCCTCTCTTGTCCATTGTACTTGCTGTCAGAGCACTTGCAAAGCAGATATGTCAGTATGAATGTAAACATCCACCCAGGATTCATGATGGTCTCATTGAAATCTGTTTCCCTCTAGACCAAGGTTTCTCAGCCTCTACCCTCTTGACGTTTTGGAGTGGACAGGTCCTTGTGCAGGGCTGTCCTGAGCCTTGGAGGGTGTTGAGCACCAACCCTGGCCTCTGCCCACTAGATGCCCATAGCACCCTACCCGCTACGCCCAGTTATCATGACCAAAGACCTCCAGCTGTTACCAGATGTTCCCTGGGGGACAGACCGTCCCGGTGGAGAACCGTGTCACTAGACTGTTCCAGAGGGCAGGCGCCGAGCCCGTTCTGTCCAGCTTCTCCCCCTAGTCTTCTTCCTGGCACACCAGTGCTTCATAAGTATTTGTGAAATTGATAAATGGATGAATGGTACCTCCTCATTAAACAGTTCTTTATGTGGCATCCTCAGAAAGACCACCTGATTTCAAAAGAACCAAGCAGGTTTCATTGTGAATTTGAGCCTTCGAAATCTAGAGTTCCTCTCTTCTTAGCTGAGTACAGTTTCCTTACCCTCTTCCCCTGCTGCCTGGAGTAAGGATGCAGGAGTCTTCGACTTCCTGCCTGATTAAAGCCCACATCCTCTGTTAACACTGCCAGGGCAGGGGCCCTCAGAGCCTAGACAAAGCACCTCCATCATTCCCAGAGCTGGGAGGCCTCCCACTACCCCTGAATGCTCCTTCCGAGGAGCATCTCTACGGGCAGAACGGGAACCTCCTGCAGGTGGCATTTTGTGGGTAATTTGGCGCAGGGCTTGCCCGGAGATGCAATTCAGCATTCATCTGAGTCTCCTTCCCTTTCTCGCTGGCCTCTGCTCCCTTTACATGAGGAAAGGGAGGAAAATAGAGGTTTGGGCTCAGTTTTGCTTAGCTAAGCATGTAACTGAATATGATTAGTTCAAAAACACGACAAGGAGTAAGCACAGTCAGCCGTAAGTATAAATGTAGGGTATGTGTGAGCGGTTTAGGCTTTTCTCTGTACCTGGCAGTTTTGGTGCCATGAGCCTGAATGATAGAGTGGGCTTTGCTTTGCGTGCGTGCTCAGTCACATCCAACCCTTTGTGACCCCATGGACTGTAGCCTGCCAGGCTCCTCTGTCTATGAAATTTTCCAAGCAAGAATACCGGAGTGGGTTGCCATTTCCTTCTCCAGGGATCAAACCCACGTCTCTTGCATCGGCAGAGGGATTCTTTACCATTGAGCCATTGAAGGGGGTGGGGGGGGTGGAGAAAGAAAGGACTACTGGGTGTGGAGGAGTAGGCAGTGGGGAGGGGCAGGCTGATGGGGGTAATGACTGGTTACTCCTGCTTTATGGGAGGGACATCGGGGTGAGCTGCAGCAGAGAGAGGCTCAAGCTGGTCCTCCCACGGTGCAGGAACAGCCTGGCCTGCAGTTAACGCCGCCCATGCTGCACCTTGCAGGGGGCTCGGGGTGACATGGGCACCACACCCACTCCAGCCGCAGAACTTCACAGGCTTATAGAAGAGCCCGCTTTGATAAGGTGGCTGACAGGCCACAGCTTTCTCTAACGGTAACACAAAGCTTCCCGTCTGGGATTCCCAGAAGGGACGGGCAGGATGCCTTCCTCCCCTGGGTAGAGAAGCCTTGGGTCCAAAGTTCCAGGGAGAATCACTGTGACATTTGTCGCTTTGACAAGAAACAAGTCTGTGATCAGACTGAGGCCTCGATTCTAAGTTAAGGAAAGTCAGTCGTGACACACGGGGGAAGAGTGCACGTGTGTGCTCTTTTGTGCTTTGGAACAGCCTTCTTATCCTTGGCACAACTAACATTTGGGGCTGGATGACTCTTTGCAGCGGGGAGCCGTCTCAGGCAGCGTCCCTGGCCTCAACTGTGAAAAGCCAGTAGCACCCCCTCCCACGTACGGCAAACCCAAACATCTCCGGACGTTGCCAAATGTCCCTTGGGCTTGGGGTGGGGGGTGTCACTCTCCCTCCCAGCTGGAACCATGGCCCTGGAGGAACAAGCATTCTGTTCAGTTCCTGTGCTCTGTAGAGCTGTGGTCACTTGTTTACTCTGAGTATTTGATGATTTAAGCACAGGACAGAGAGGTAGAAAGAAGGCAGTGTTTCTTTACTTTTCCCTCAGCTGACCCTTTAAACTGCATCCCAAGAGTCAGCATGATAGACTGGCTAATTGTGTCAGTTTTCAGACATCACTTCACCTTGTATGATCTGTATGAGCTGGGAGGTTTATTTAATTTTTCTGGGCAGAATGGTGTATGTAACCTCCCAGCCACTTACAACCGACTAAGATTGTGGGTTCCAACTCGCAGTGGCAAGCCTCTGAAAATAACGGGTATATACAGTTAGCATCAAAGCACACAGAAGCTGGAGGAAAAGGGCACAGAGCTGCTAAGAGGTCACCCACGGTGTCCCTCCCTTGGAAATTTAGGTTGCAGTGATCATTGCTGTTGCATTTATCTATTGCAAAGAGTATTGAGGTGATTTTGCTACGAGAAACAACTCCACAGTGAACCTTTTAAGGCTCAAATCTTTTATAATTATTATTGTTACCTTAAGATTGAAGAGCTCTTACTGTTCCAGTAGGTATACACACTTTTAAGAATTTTCATACCAAGAATTGTTTTTCAGAGAGAATTTTATCAATTTACACTTTCAGCACTTACTGTTCACTCTTTTTTTTTTTTTTTTTAAGCAACAAGTCTAGAGAGCATTGATTTCTCACCTATGAATTGAAGACCTGTAGACGACAACAGAGTTATTCGAAAGGGTCAGAAAAGTCATGTTCCTGGTCTAACTGTCAGTATAGACTGAATAAATAGTATCTCAAAACATGATTGTCTTAAAATGTATCAAGACGCTACTATGTATAGATATAAATAATTTGCATTTTAATGGTGTTTATGGATTCATAGTAGTATTTTATTGTGTCTTTTCACCAGTACTAAAAATATAATTCGTCATGAAGCATCTGTAATACTTTTCTTAGGTCTCAAAAATGTGCTGCCTTGTTCTAAAGATTGAGAACCACCAGTCTGTATCATTCTAATCTTTTAGGCTATTGATTAGAAAGTCATCCATATAAACGGTTGTGTCTTGAAGATTTGTCAATAAGGAAGTCTATAGGACTTGACATCACATGTAAAACATTTAATGGCCCAAGTCAGCAGCCTAAAAAAAACATATATCACACAACCATTAAAGGTTTTTTGGAACATACTTACCTGCCTCCTATGCTCAGTTGCTCAGTCTTGTGAAAGTCTTTGTGGCCCCGTGGATGTAGCCTGCCAGGTTCCCCTGTCCATGGGATTTCCCAGGCAAGAATACTGGAGTGGGTTGCCATTTCCTCTTGCAGGAGATCTTTCTGACACAGGGATCAAACCTGCGTCTCCTGCATCAGCAGGTGGATTCTTTACCACTGGCGCCACTCGGGAAGCCCTACCTATCTCCACTCCCACCATATAAAACCTCTTTTTTCTCTTATAAAGAAGTGGGAACACACCAGCACTGTATTGCTCTGTGTAAATAGTCTGGTGATGGTTTAGTCACTCAGTCGTGTCTGACTCTTGCAACCCCATGAACTGTAGCCCCCCAGGCTCCTCTCTCTGTCCATGGGATCCTCCAGGCAAGAATACTGGAGTGAGTTGCTGTCTCCTTTTCCGTAAATAGTCTAAAGAAATTGTACAGATACAGACAGGGCTCTATTAAGATGGAAGTATTGTTTGACCTGTTTTCTGAGCTCAATCCTTGAGACTTTCTTAATAGCTATTGAAATGAAAATCAGAGACTGTTTGAGCATCGAGGGAGACGAGACAACATTTACTGAGCCCCCTCCTCTGAGCCAGGCACTGTGCTCGGTCCTGTCTGCCTTTCTGTTCTGCAGATGGAATTCCCATGACCACCCTTGAAATTCGATTTCTGATACGGTAAACGAGAAAGCTGAAGTTGATAAAGATTGTGACTTGCCTTGGATTTTTCAGGCAAGAGTACTGGAGTAGGTTGCCATTTCCTTCTCCAGGATCTCTTTGTTAGTGGATGGTAAAACTAAGATTTGAACCTTAGATAAAATTCCCCTGACACTTAGAGGAAAAGAAAATAAACGTCCCATTATCTTGTATTTTAAAAGTTGGACAATTCTCAATTTTTAAAAAAAGAACCATAAAAAAAGAGATGGACAACTAACAAAACCCCAATTACCTTCTTTCTCCTAGCCTTTCCCTTTCACCCCAAAAGAGATTTCAGAATGAATGGTGTGTGGATGAAAGGCACTTGGATGTCAGTTAGAGCGTACTTACAATATGTGTCTCTTGGTTGAAGGAACCTTTTAGACGCTGTTGCCATACATTTCCGTAGCTGAGCATTTCTTTTCTGGGTATTTTTAGGTTCCTTTTTGGCAAAAGGAATTAGTGTCACAGATCAAGCATCTGCTTTGAAGTCTTAAAAAATTTAAGAAAAAATCCAAAGAGGTCTCTCTAAGCCTCTCTCTAGTAACCTGAAAGGAGACATTTTAAAACCACCAAGCTGCTGTCACTTTGATCAGCTGGCATTTCCTGTTTGCTCTCTTAAGTCTTAAGAATGCTAACTCATTCAGATAACACTCCATACCTTCCCAAGAAGGATATCAAGATGCCCTTTCCTTTTGCTTGTTTATCTAATTTTCTGTCTTAAGAGAACATGGTAGATATTTGGAAACGAGGACAGACTCTGGTGGACATATGTCAGTAATGTTTGTAGAGGTTTGAGGGACTGGGGTCCCCCTCTCTCCATCATGGGACCAGACTTAACCACAGAGACTTGTGCATTAACACCTACGGTCACTTTACAGACATGGACTTCACCTCCAGAGGGCAACTCTTGAAGTTCTCCAGGCTGCCTCTTGCCAAGTACCCTTGCTAGTTAGGCCACTGCCTGTTGGCAAAGTGTTGGTGAGAAGCATTGGCCTGATGGCTAGGCAGCACAGTCCTACTTCAAGCCTCTTAGAGATCTCAATCTGGCAGCCCAATGCCTTTCCTTCACATTTACTTCTTTGGGAAGCTCTATCAAGAAATCTGTTGGGAGATGTCATGATTCTAATATAATCTGATGTGCTGTTCTTTTTCTCTACCTCCTGTAGCCCCCGCTAGAAGAATTGGTTAATACAGAGGCAAATTAATGAAGGGTCTTAGTTTCCGAGAACCAGGATCCTAGAAGCACTGAAATCAGAAGGATATTAACCATTTCCAGTTTCCTAATACTTGAGAATGTGTCAGCGTTTATCAAGGGGAGGGAGCTGATTGTCATGCCTCCCCTCTCCCCCTGGTAAACTGGGGGACTCTCCTTGTCATGCTGTGGGCCAGTTGTTCATTCTAGGAGCTTGCATTGTTAGGGTCTCACTCAGGATGGGGTTGATCCAGGAGACTTACCACCTCCACGTGAGGGTGATCTGTTTTAATTATCCTAGCCCAACTTTTCATGCCCAGCTCATACCCTCATCTTCTCAGCATCCAGGACTATAAGGGCTGTATAGCCCTGGGAAGCAAACCAGTTCACATGTAAGCAATCTGTCTTCCATAATTTGAATTTTAATATTTGGCTGTAGTCCAGAGAGGGATGTAAATGGATTTTGTATTTTTCCACATTGTTGTTGCCCAGTATCCCCACAGTTAATTTAGGGTTTATTTGATCAAGATACTCAGATTGTGGTCTCTAAATACTGTCTCCCACTAAAAGGAACCAGAGTTCCCTAGAGAAGTATCTGGTTCCAACTGGGACAGGAAGTATGTCAAACAAGCCTAGAACATCTTGCCAAACCAGAAACAAGAAAGCTATTGAGACTGCAGGGTCATATAAAAGGTTCAGGGTCCAGCCTGAAGAGGCTTGTTCTGAGCATCAATAAAAGTAATAGCATCTCAGTCAATCAAAAGCCTTAAAATATGTTGGAAAACATGCGTTTATAATTATACTAAGCAAACAAACAAGGAAACCCCCTCCGGTTAACATTAAGAATTCTGAGTAACCAAGTCATTATTTGGAGAATGATATAAGGAATGGATTATTGCCTTTGCTATACAAACTGAACCTCAAGACAACCAAATAGTTGGTTATGGGAAATTTCTTTTTATAGAAATATTCCAACTAATAAAGAAAGAAAGAATTACAACAGCACCATTTGGCAAGCCATAATAAAACAATGCACTTAGGCAATGATCACGAGTAAGTGCTAACATCACAAAAAAAGACACAGACAGCCTCTGTCTCCTGATTCCAGCCCCTTGTACAAAACCTCTGTGAAATACTCTTTCAAAAAAAGAGATTTAAATCTGATCAGCCTCTGGAGCAGAAGTTGGCAAACTTCCTATGAAGGGCCAGGTAGTAAATGTTTCTTGGCTTTGCGGTCCAACTGGGCAGCTGTCTATTCAACTTGCTGTAGGAGCTCAAATGCAGCCGGAGACAAAGCAACAAAGTGTGGCCAGATCTGACCCAGGAGTTTGCAGACCAATGTTCTAGGTCTAAGTATGGGTTTACAGAAAGTAAGGAAGACAGAGGAGCTTGTTAAACAGCATCACATGAATGCAGTCAGCAAAGTCTAGACTGGGAAATGATGGAACAAACAAATTGGTCTCTTCAAAGAAAGACTTCCCAGGAAAAAGTTATAAAAATAAAGTAACCAGGGAAAGATTTTTAAAAAGACAAGAGACATGTCAACCAGTTGCCAGGTATGGAGCTTATTTAGATCCTGATTTAAATAAACTGCAAAAATGGAAGATAATTGGGGAAATTTGAACACTGATTGGATATTTAACATAAAAATTGTTATTAATTTTTGAGGGGGATAATATGTGTATGTATTCCTTAGGTTTAGAGTGTATATTGAAAATACTTTGAATTATATACTGTCTAGCATTTGCTTCCAAAATACTTGATTTTAAAAGAAAATAAGCCACCAGTTAACAGTTATTTTATCTGGATGATAGGTATTGAGGATTTATTTTTGCATATACTTGAAATCTTTTATGACAGAGAGATTTTTAAAATATATACATTTTACCAAATACATCACTTTAAACATATTTTGGAGAATAAGAAGGGATGGAGCATTTTTTATTAGACACTCCTGTGTCCTCTTAAAACAGATGGGAATCATCTGGCTAAGAGTTGGCACCAGAAGAGTCTTTCCAGTGTTTTCCCCCAAAAACTGTTTATAGACATCTTATTTGTTATTTTAAATAGACTTGGCAGATATCACATTATTTATCATTTGAGCTGACAAGTATATTACTTATCATTTGCTCATGTGTTATATGTAAAAGATGTTTTGTTTTGTTAAAAAAAAAAGAGAGAGAGAGAATTTATAAGATTGAAAATAAGCTTCATCTTTTGTGACCAGCTCTACTGGTCCCCCGTTGTTTAAACTGATGAGCGATTGCAGGAATCTGGCCACAAGGCCTTTCTACAAGGGAGGTAATGTGAGTGACGGCAACTGGCAGGGATGAGGCAGTGCGGTGCAGAGGGAACCAGGAATGCAGAAAAGCAGGCGTCAGCACCAGGGGCGGTTGCTGTGCAGGAGGTCTGCCGTGGGAATAAGGGCCCTGTGTTACCAGATACCTATCAATTTTCCTTTTTCCTGAGAATTCTACATCTAGATTGTATGTGACATCTTCTAACTTTTAGTTGCTTAAAACAGGGGTCCCAGTACTGCCCGATGGCCTTTTAGGAACCAGGCTGCACAGCAGGAGGTGAGCAAAACATCTGTATTTACAGCTGCCCCCCATCACTCGCATCACATCCCAAGCTCCACCTCTGGTCAGAGCAGCCGTGGCAATAGATTCTCACGGGAGTACTAACCCTACTGTGAACTGTGCATGCGAGAGAGCGAGGTCGTGTGTTCCTTGTGCAGGTCACCCTAAAACCATCCCCCCCCCCGACTCCCATCTTCGGTGCATGGAAAAACTGTCTTCCATGAAACTGGTCCCTGGTGCCAGAAAGCTTGGGGACTGCTGGCCTGAAATATTCCTAGAGCACCTTGTATTCCAGACCAAACCCTCACATAGCGGGATTAGACCTCAAATTTAGTTTTCCTCCCCATTGGCAGGGCCCTAAATGAGAGCCTGAGGGCATGGGGGTTGTAAAGTGCTCTGGCCCTGCTTTCTGTGAACTTCCAGTCTAGTTGGGAGGGAAAAAAATACTTGAAAAACAAAATGAGAGGTGTAGATAGAAAATGCTGTGGGAATTCAGAGAAGGGAGGGGCTAGTCCCATCAGAGGCCATGCAAGGAGTTGGGGGAAGCCCTGGTGTGCTAGGTGGAGGGCCAGGGAGAGAAGCAATGCCACAGACCCAGTCACGGGAAACCAGCCCTTGAAGAGAAGAGTTGGGGACTTTCCCGGTGGTCCAGTGGCTAAGGTTCCATGCTCCCAATGCAGGGGCCCCGGGTTCGATGCTAGGTCAGGCAACTAGATCCCACGTGCCACAACTAAGAGTTTGTATGCTGCAACTAAAAAGGATCCCACAATGAAGATCAAATATCACATGTGCCACAGCGAAGACCCAGGGCGGCAAAATAAATATGAGAGATTTCAGGCCAGTGGCCCTCCACGACCCACCAGTGAAGGGTTTTCAGGCCGAGATACTATCCTGCACAATCAGATGAAAATAGTCAGCAAACAGTGGGAAGCGTGGCACTGAAATTTGGCTGAGCATTTGAGCTGCACATTGGAGCCATCGTCTTTCTAGAAGTGATGGTTGCGTCACAGGGCCTGTAAAGCGTGTGTTTCTCTAATGGCTGCCCTTGATAGGTGGTACATTTATATAGGTGGTCAGAGTGCTCTCTGAGTCTGGCATTTGCAACACTGATGGTGGTTTAGTTGCTAAGTTGTGTTCAACTCTTGCGACCCCATAGACTGTGGCCTGCTAGGCTCCTCTGTCCATGGGATTCTCCAGGCAAGAATACTGGAGTAGGTTACCATCTCCTCCAGGGGATCTTCCCGACCTAGGGATCAAACCTGCTTCCCGGATTGCAGGCGGATTCTTTCCTGACTGAGCCACAGGGAAGCCCTGTTTGCAAAGCTGCCAACGCATTATTTACAACACTGTGTGTGCACATGCACGCCGGGCCGCGTTAGTCATGTCCAACTCTTTGCAACCCTACAGACTAGCCCACCAGGCTCCTCTGTCCATGGGATTCTCCAGGCAAGAATACTGTAGTGTGTTGCCATTTCCTTCTCCAGGGGATCTTCATGACCTAGGGATCAAACCCACGTCTCTCGTGTTTCCTGCATCGGCAGGTGGGTTCTTTACCATTAGTGCCATTTGGGAAGCCAAATTTACAACACGAAATCTCACTTAAAGCTCAAAAATATTCCTCACTCTGGAAAGGAAAGATTTGAAGTAAGAGAAACTAGAAGTTCATGGGGAAACAGAAGCCCACATTTGGAAAAATATACCTATAATAATGGGCTTCCCTTGTGGCTCAGCTGGTAAAAAATCTGCCTGCAATGTGGGAGACCTGGGTTCAATCCCTGGGCTGGGAAGATCCCTTGGAGAATGGAAAGGCTACCCACTCCAGTATTCTGGCCTGGAGAATTCCATGGACTATTGCAAAGAGTTGGACATGACTGAGCAACTTTCATTTTCACCTGTAATAATGACTTTATTTATAGGTTTGTGATCTCCCTACAAGAATGGCTTAAAGTGGAGACTTTTCACTACTATGAAAAGATTATTCAAGAAATTGAACCATTTAAATAGATTTAGGATCGTCCATATTGATGCTGTGTAATACATTTGGGTGACATCTTTATTCCTTCTTTTACCTGAATGTTTAAAGTGTAATTTCTCTTAAAAAAATAAAATAGGATGTTATTATGTTCCTCCCATAATGAGAATCTCTTCCTTCTAGAGAGTAAGCATTTCAAAGCCTGATAACTCTACCAGTTATTTCATGTAAAAGACTGTTTGAACATGAATATGTATTCATATCAGGAATGTTATCGGCCGATAGTAATGTTTGGATTAATACTCACTGTCCTGGCTATGGAACTTTGGGAAGAAGTAGAAGCTTAATCTTAGACATTCACACAAGCCAGGTAAGTTTAGACAGCTGAGCATTTAGCCTATGAAACTGAAGCCAAGAAGAAGTTATGCCCAGAACATCAATCACAAACAGCTCTGATTCCAAGTTCTGCACAGCCTCAGACCCTGTCCCAGTGTACTGTTATGAAACTACACACAGACATCTCTCAAAAACTTCCCAATCCAAGGAACCAAGAAAAACACCCCTGGCAGACTTCCCCCACTTTATAATGAAACTGTTCTTTTAGCTAAAATTCACAACCAAGCAAAATTCTGCTAAATAAGGTGGCTATTTATTTGGGAGACAGTCTTTGCTGATTGCAAGACCTTGGAACATAGCTTTTTCTGGTTACTGATCCTTTCTACCCGTTTTACAATCTTCTACATAAATCTATAGTGTTTGGATAAATCAACTTTAAGCTAGCAGAGGCTAAACCAATTTGGTGTCCTTTCTGAGTATGCAGATTCAAATATTTGCTAATCCGGGAGAATTTTGTTGGGAGGTTTGAGGAGTATGGATTATGGCACACTGAAGGCAGCTGCCAGAGTCCACCAAAATGCAAGAGTCAACAGTTCAGATTGATGAAGTTGGTACCAGTCACCGTATTTGTAACAAAGATGGTACCAACTGTTTTATATTTATGCTGGCTTTGTAGTATCTCAAAGGTTAAAGCGGGCATTTATTTCCAGAAAAAAAAAAAAAGAAGAAGAAGGGAGGGAGAGGGGATGGACACAGTGTCTAATGTTTAATTTTTAGATGCATTGAGTAAAGCTTCCATTATTGGAAGGATTGGGGAGCTCTGCATTGTCAACCAGGCCAAAAGAAACTCAGAGGATTGTTGTGGTATTAGAGCCGGTCCAAGGTGCCAAAGTCAGACTAGGCCACTCTGGCCATAGGAAAGCCCTGAGTGGGAGTGTATGTAGGTCACTTACATGTTTTGAATTTAGACAGGCTGTATTTACACTCTCATTCTACAGTTAAGCTCTAAATGTTCTGAATTTTTTGTAACGTGCTTGTTTCCCAATATAAAGAATATTGCACCATCACCTTTGAACAATGCCCTTAGTGGTTCACCTTGGGGCCCTGCATGTTCAGTGGGGAGCAGGTGGGGAAGTAGTGGGTGCCTCTTCCTACTCTAGTGCATTTTACTCTGTTGGAAAATGTTTGAAGCTAAAAGCGAGTGAGGCTCAGGACTAAACAGAATCATTTTCTTAGACTTTCCTGGTGGTCCAGTGGTTAAGAATCCACCTGCCAATGCAGTGGACAGGGGTTCAATCCCTGGTCCAGGAAGATTCCACATGCTGTCGGGCAACTAACCCTGTGCATAACAGCTGCTTAAGCTTGCAAGCCTAGAGCCCATGCTCCACAACCAGAGAAAGCCTGTGTGCAGCCAGAAATACAGAAATAAGATAAATTTTTTAAAAGGAACCTTTTTCTAGTCATGCTCAATAACATTATTTTGCTGCAATGAAAAATAATTAACAAAAATAGAACTTATATAAGGCATCAAGTTTAATCCCACATGCATTTCTTGAACATCTATGGAGTGGGGAGCAGGAAAAGTAAGAGAGGAAGGCAAGAGACCCAGAGCTTCCCACGTGGCTCAGTGGTAAAGAATCCACCCGCCAATGCAGGAGATGTGGATTCAATCCCTGGGTCGGGAGGATCCCCTGGATAAAGAAATGGCAACCCCCTCCAGTATTCTTGCCTGAAAAATGCCATGGACAGAGGAGCCTGGTGGTTGCAGAGAGTCAGACACAACTTAGTGACTAAACAAGAACTAAGGGAACACACATTCCCGTGTTTGCCTGATGCTGTCCTGGTTCCCTTTCCTTCCCTGGAGCACATGGACACGCTTTTCCCCTCCAGGTTAGCTCTGCTAAAAGGCTCCCCTCTGTCTTATTCTCTGAAGACACACCCTCTACCTTCCCCATGCAAATACACATAGTGTCCATGGTATTCTCCAGGCACGAATACTGGAATGGGTTGCCATTTCCTTCCCCAGGGGATCTTCCTTCCCGACCCAGGGATCAAACCCTGGTCTCCTGCACTGCAGGCAGATTCTTTACCATCTGAGCCACCAGGGAAGCATATAACAGGAGGACCAGTTGTTTCCTGGAGAAACTTGTGCCTATCAGGAGCTCAGATCTAGGGAGGAGCCAAGTTAGCCACATCTTGAGTTCTGTGTTGGTTTTACCAGCTGCCGCTTCCAAATTCTTATTTAATGAGAGTATTTGCTTTTCCATAAACACATGTAAATTTCCCACCTCTTACTTGTCACAGCCAAAGAAAGCTCAGCAGTAATCAAGGAAGAAAGCGTATTTCAAAGGAATCACCACAACTGACAATATCTGTAAACAATGCAATTTCCGATTGCTCTGCCCTCTTGCAGGTTTACATTTATTTTCACTTAAATTTAGTTTCATTAAGCATTCTTTAGTTAAGAAAATCATGCTTATGGTAAAAATCGTGTACGTGTAGTTAATAAGATAATCGCAGCAACCTGAGAGATTCACTCCCTGTTTGAAACCCTCCAGTGGTTTCTCACGACCCATAGAATGAAATGCAAGGACCGGATGGGGCTTGACAAGCCCTTCAGAATCCAGCCCCTTTTTCTTCTTCACCCCCTCCCCCTCCCCTCCTCCCCACGTCCCTTATATTGCAGCCACATTGACCTCTGATAACCCATCTCTGCTTCTCCTCTGCCCCTCTGCATGGCGCATCCTTTCCCCCGATCCGCACTTCTTCTGGTTACTCTGGCCTTGGCACATGTGTCCCTCTGCAGAAGTGACTTCCCTGCCCATCCAGGCCCGTGCTGCCCACCTCTACTGCTTCCTTCACTTACATCACCATTCATACTGCTGTGCCCCTGATCCCTCTCTGAAAGGACTCTATTGCCTCCTGGTTTTCTGTCTCCCCTCTGGAATATAAGCTCCAGGAGGGCTGGGCTCATGGCCATTTTCTTTACAGTCTGTGCTCAGCACTTAGACAAGGGCCTGGCACACTGCGGGTGCTCAGTAAATATTGGTATGATGGGATGAAGGGTGGTTACGAAAAAGAAATAATGATTAGAGTCGTGTTTGCCGTGGTCTTGGGAACCAGCAAGTGGAAGTTTCCTTCCTCTAGCTCCCCATCCTCCTCACAAAATATAAAGGAAAACAGTTTCATCTATGCTGTTCTATCTTGACTATAGTAAAGATCTGCGGTTACAGTGAATTCAGTAAATCATAGCCACCTGGGTACAGAGTTGTTTTGTTGTTGTTAAGTCTCTGAGCCGTGTCCGACTCTTTTTGTGACCCCTTGACTGTTGCCTGCCAGGCTCCTCTGTTCATGGGGTTTTCCAGGCAAGAATATTGGAGAAGGTTGCCATTTCCTTCTCCAGGGGATCTTGCCCACCCAGGGATCCAACTTGTGTCTCCTGCATTGGCAGGCGGATTCTTTACCACTGAGCCACCAGGGAAGCCTGAGTACAAAGTAGTTCCTCCGTAAATGTTTGTTCAGTATAGAACATAAATATTTTCTCTGTCTCCTCTTTCAGGTTGTCCTTGCTGGAAGGAACAATGAATTGGCATTTCCCCTTCTTCCTGGTGGCCTCCGTGACGTTGCCCTCTGTGTGCTCCCAGTTCAACCCTCTGTCTCTGGAGGAACTCGGCTCCGACACGGGCATCCAGGTTTTCAATCAGATCGTCAAGTCCCAGCCTCATGACAACATCATCATTTCTCCGCACGGGATCGCGTCTGTCCTGGGGATGCTACAGCTGGGAGCCGACGGCAGGACCAAGAAGCAGCTCACCACGGTGATGAGATACGGCGTGAACGGTGCGTGTGTCTGGGCCTGGCTGTGCAGGTGTCCCGGGCAGTAGGGCCCCTTGCTCAGCCGGGAGGGGTCTCGCTAGTGCCCCCTGCGCCTGAGGACCAGCCTCCTCTAAGGACCAGTGGCAATGCTGGGGCTCCAGAGAGTTGGGCTCTGGGCTTTGCTCTGCAGCTGTGGGGTTACAGGCAGGCACTTGGTCTCTGGATGCTCCTGTTTTCTCATCTCAAACAAAACTTCCCATCTGCCCCACCCCCATGGTGTACAGGGCTCAGAATGCAATGTGGCTGTGAATATGCTTTTAAATCCATAAGCTTGGGGAGGTGGGTGGCTGTGACCATGGAGGGCAGCAGCAGGGAGCCTTGTGCTAGGGAATCCATCTGCGTCTTCACTGGTGGTGGACACATGCGTCTCCATGGGGGGTGAAATTGCCAAGAGCTGCACACACACACGCACACCCCACATGCATGCATGTAAAGCAAGTGCATGGGAGACTGGCCCAGTGGCAGTTTTCTGGTTGTGGATCTGTATCCTGCCATCATGCAAGATACTATCACTGGGAAATTCAAGTGAAAGGTAGAAATATACAGGGGAAAATATATGGTTTTGCAACTTCCTGTGACGCTATCACTATTGCAAAATAAAAAGCTTGATTTCTTTTTCAAGTAAGGCCCAATAGGAATGGTTTCATTTTCTTGAAAGAAAACCCTGTTTGAATTACCTGTAAACTTAGGAGCTTACATCTCCAAGCGTTGTCACTCAGCCTTAGCTCAGGTTTTCTTACCCGAGTCTCCATCCACCATCTCCTCCAGGGCATGGGGTATAAGGGGCAGCGCTGGTCTTTGGCATCAGCGGATACTGTGACCTTGAACAATTCTTTTCTCACGTCTGGTTCTTGGTTGCTTTATTGGGAAGTGAAGGTGCTTTCCCACCCACATTCTTCTGCTCCTACTTGCCATCAGGTTCTAGGAATCTTGACCCTGTTGACAGTCAGAGCAGAGGAGAGAGATGGGGGTTTGGGAGCTTGAGCGCCTCCCTCTGCACCTCAGCTTGATTCTTGTCTAAGCAGCCTCCTCTGGGGCCACCAGCCCCAGAGGCCTACCCACGCCCGCCCTCCCACGCTGGCCCTCACTCTTGTTTACACAGCGTGAAACCTCCTCTTGAGTTTGCAGTTCGTTCACCTGTTGGAAGCACAGGAGGACTAAATGCTTGGAACACACTGTGCTGCCCTTGTTGGAAGCCCACAGAAGTCTTGGTGATTTATAACTTCAGAGCAAACCACCCATAGGGTTCCTGGCCTCTCCCAGGGCCGGCCAGGCCCTGCCAGCCAACACCATTTTAAAAGAGCAACTAGATTCTTGTTTGTTTTCCCGGCAAGCCACATCCATGTCAGGTAGTATTTCTAAAGTTGACATATCGGTCTGTGGGCAACCTCCCCTGACCCAAAGTCGCTCGCTGTCAGTTCACAGGACAGACTCATCCGGGGGAGCCCGGGTGGGCTGTCAGGCCCTGGTTTGGGCTCAGCCTCTGGGAACTCAGGATGGCGGTACGTGGGTTGTGAAGGGAGGTGAAGCAATCCAGGGCAGGGGAGGAGGACCTGCCCTGACCTTTTCTGAGGAGGGGGCCGGGGCCGGTGGAGGAGGCCATGCAGCTGGAAGGAACGAGTGCCAGGATTGGGCCCTGACGGCGGCTGGTCCCTTCATCATACAGGGGGCCTGCCCGCTCCTGCTGGGCCCACCTCTCAGAACCCACGAGGGGTGGGGTCCCCAGAGGCCTTACAAAGGGCCAGATCGTGGGGCTCTCACCTGCCCTCTTCCAGAGTGACCGTCAAGGTGACCCTGCTGGTTGTTTTAGAACAGTGTCATTTTGAAAGGACCCCAAGTGAGTTAGACTGTGAGTCAAGCTCTCTTGTAGGCATGCATTTCATCCTCTATGACTTCTTTCCCTCTTTTCCATGCCCTGAAACCAAATGGAGCGCATACAAGTCGCTTGTGTACAATAAAGCTTAGAGAAAAGTGAAAAGTGAAGTCGCTCAGTCGTGTCCAACTCTTTGTGACCCCCATGGACTGTAGCCTACCAGGCTCTTCCGTCCATGGGATTTTCCAGGCAAGAGTACTGGAGTGGGTTTCCATTTCCTCCTCCAGGAGATCTTCCCAGCCCAGGGATTGAACCCGGGTCTCCCGGATTGTAGGCAGATGCTTTACCGTCTGAGCCACCAGGAAGGCAAAAATAAAGCTTATGTCACCATAAAATGAATCCCCTTTGTGAGCTTGGTATCAAGTAAAAATCACATTGTTCTTGGATGGTGGCGCATGGCAGTTTTTCATACTCTTTCTGATGTTTCTTGATACCTTTTTTTTTTTTTTTAAATGGAGACAAGAAATTGAACTATTAAATTTTTGTCAGGGAAGGAAATAGCGCTTCAGAAGAGAGACAGATTAGGAGAGTCCTTGGGCTGATTCCCCCATGGGCGCATAACTGACCAGGGGGTCCAGTCTCCCTGTTGGCCTGGTGCCAGGAACCTCTGCCAGGAGAGTGAGGTCTACACGGGGGAGGTGCGGAGCAGCCCAGGGAGATGCCTGCTTTCAGGCAAGACGTACAGTTGATCTCGTGTGTCTGTGTGCTCAGTCATGTCTGATACTTTGCGATCCATGGACTGACTGTAGCCCGCCAGACTCCTCTGTCCATGGGATTTCCCAGGCAAGAATACTGGAGTGGCTTGCCATTTCCTTCTCCAGGAGATCTTCCCAACTCAGGGATTGAACTTGCATCTCCTGCATTGGCAGGCAGATTCTTTACCACTGAGCCATCTGGGAAGCCCGCAGTTGATCTTGAGGGGTTGTTAACAGTTACATATCATTTTCCACCCTCCTCTCTTTTCTTAACAGGAGGCCACTGAAAAATCAGATGATTTAGTCTCTTGCTCCTCATACTCATCTTTTTTATTATACTGTTCTTATTTTCCATATTCTAGATGATATTTAAAAAAAAAAGGAAAGCCTTGAATTCTTATGGAAATATCTCTGCATTTTCTCCTTTCTGCTTCAGGAGTCGGTAAGATGTTAAAGAAGATCAACAAGGCCATTGTCTCCAAGAAGAATAAAGACATCGTGACGGTGGCCAATGCCGTCTTTGTGAAGAACGACTCTAAGATGGAAGTGCCCTTTGTCACGAGGAACAAGGACGTGTTCCAGTGTGAAGTCCGGAATGCGAACTTCGAGGACCCGGCCTCCGCCTGTGCGTCCATCAACGCGTGGGTCAGGAATGAGACGCAGGGTGAGTGGCCACGGGTCCCGGGGCGAGTGGGGGTGGCTTTCTGCTTTGTGGACAAAGGCGTGAGTTAGGCTCTGAGACCCTACCTGCGGTCAGTGAGTCCAGCGGCCTCTCCGTGCTGAAAGCCCTGGACCCCACTGACTGCACCGTCCTCTCCCTCTTAGCAGCCCCACGGCTCAGTCTTCTTCCTTCCCTTTTCCTGCTGTGGGCACAGCTCGTCCCCCCCCCCCCCCCCACCCCCGGGACTTGTCTCCCTGTGGCTCAGGGACCAGGGCAGAATACAGCTCCAAGGATTCTCTTTCTTCCTCGATGCATCTCATCTCCAGGTCCCTGCCCCCAGGCTCTTGTCTGTTCTGCAGATTTTTTTTTGCTCATTTCTTCCTGCTTGTATATTTGCATCCCCCTTGCCCAGAATGTGCTTCTCGGCCTGTAAGGTTCAGGATTGAGCCCTCCCAACACCCTCTTGCCTCTCTTTATTGAAGTATAGTTGATGTACAGTATTATATAAGGTACGGGTGTACAGTGTAGCGATTCACGGGTTTTAGAGGTTGCACTCCGTGTACGGTTATTACAGAATATTAGCTATATGCCCGTGCTGCACAATACATCCTTGTAGTGTATTTTCTACATAATAGTTTGGACCTCTCAGCCGCCTGCCCCTGTGTTGCCTCTCTCCTCCCCTTCCTCCCCTCTCGCCTCTGTCATCGCAGGAAGTAGGTGTGTTGGTGGGTTGTGGTTGGCATGTGCTTACACAACCGTGCCCTTCATTAGACAGAGCACGTCCACCATGATGGTCATTTGTGCATGTGTATCCCTTCCCCTGTGAAACTGAAGAAATGTCTAACATCAGTGCTTTTAGCCTGTTCATTGTGAAGTGCAGTTTCAGGGGAAACATTCAGGAGATGGGATAGGTACAGAACAGAGAAAAGTTAAGGCTAGAAACAGAGATTTGGAAACCGTCTTTCACAAAGAGGGGGGTTAAGGTCATGAGAGTGGAAGCAAAAGAGAGTCAAGAAGGAGAATAAGCCCAAAGAGGAACCCCGGTCACACCTCTCAAAGCATGGTTCCAGCCCCAGAATGGCCCAGGGCATGTGTTTAGAATTCTGATCGCTGGACCCCTAGTCTGCTGAGGCGGAGGCTTTGAGGCAGGGGCCTAGCCTTCTTCACTAAAAGTTCTCCCCTAGTCTCCCTCTAAACTTGTCAAGGCAAACATTTGCAAACCACATGAGGGGCTAGAAAAGATGCTCTGGAGGGTGGAGGAAAGCCAGGGTGGTGTTGGTAAACCCATGCCACCCCTTCTTAACAGGACCCTGCATGGTGCAACCTAGGCTCCCTTCCTGAAACCACGAAATGATCAGGAGACCAGCGAGTGGGTGGGGATTAGTGTGATTTCTGAGCCTGTAGGACTGAGAACAGAGGCAGGAAGCTGATGGCACTCAGATGTGGAGTGGCTGTGTGATGTGACATGTCAGATCCCACCTAGTCTTCTCCTCTGCTGTGTCCTGGGAGCAGTAAGTCCCTCAGGATGCCGCCCGACAGTTTCAGACCACTTTGAACACACACTGACTCGATGCATTGCTCATAGCATCTGGGGAAAGGAAAGCAGTAAGGCTAAACAAGTGCTCTTCAATCCTGCAGACCTAACTCCTGCTGTCAAAAAAAAAAAGATTTTCATACTCTTTTGAAGTGAAATGCCTGGCTCCTGTAACCTATGCACACATACATAAATTTTAAAAAATTAATATAATGCCAAAAATACTAGGAAAAACAAAAGTAGTTTATGGATGTAGTTCAAAAGGTAAACCCTTGGGTATAGCCACCCCTGAATATGCAACAGAATCTTAGAATAAGAATTGACATGGGAATTGACATTCACACTGACTGTGAATTGACAGCCACAAAAGCAGACTGCGTCAGGCCCGCTCTGCTGGTGACACAGAAACCACAGGCTGTGTTACCATCACTGATGCAGTTTTTTTCTAAAACCCTGCAAAACTCTTTGTAAATTTCCGACCAAAACAAGTACAGGCTCCTCTTGGTTTGCATGGTCATCACTTTCCCGGCAAATTCAGTGTCCATCAACAGTATGCAAAATATATGGCAGAAACCAACACCCTACTGTAAAGCGGTTATCCTCCAGGTAAAAATCAATTATTCAAAAAAATACTTTGTGTTTACAAGCAAGAAAAGTGAGGTTCTGGGCTCAGATGACCTTGAGCAGGTTTCTCAGCAACATGACTCTGCAGTGGAGTGTTGGAAAGTTATGCAGGAAGCAGGACTGTTCATTGCATGGGACTGTTTTGAACATTACAAGACAGGAAGCATCTCTGGTCACTGTCCACTCAGCCAGAAACACTCCTACAGATTTTCAGACGGCCCCACTCAGAGGCACTTGGCTACATGCGAGGTCTCAGCGAGACACTGGAGGTGAATCAGTCTGCCTGTGGAAGACTACCATGTGGAGATGACCGATCCTGCCCTGCAGAGGGTGGGGGAAACTTTCCAGTGTGCCAGGGATATGGTGACGGCTTGCCTGGGACACCCTCTCTATGGCCTCGGACCCAACCAGGCGGGCCCCCTCCCAGTCTCTCGGCCATCCTGTCTCCAATCACAGACACCCCCTTGCATCCTGCTTCCTGGAATGCTTTCTCTCCCGATAGCCCCTGGCCTGTTCATTTCACACTGTCTCACGAATGGCATAGGCCTTACAAGCAGTAAGTAGTTTGAATATCAGTTCTGCCACCTACTGGCCGTGTAACATCAGCCTGGTTACTTAAACTCCCTGTGCCTCAGCATCCTCCTCTGTAAAATGGGGAGATGATATAATAGCAGAACCGGAACTTTCCCGATGTCCAGTGATTGGGACTTACTGCTTTCCCTGCCAAGGATATGGGTTTGATCCCTGGTGGGGGAACTAAGATCTTTCCAGCCTTACGGTGCAGCCAAAAAAGGAAAAACTGAAGGAAAAAAAAAAAAAAAAAGACAGTGGTACCTATTAGAATTCTTATAATGACATTAAGGCTGTTATGGGAATGTGAATAATGCTCATAAGGCAATTTAACTTTGGAAATGATGTTTGGTGAATGTGAACTATTTTTATAGTTGTGGACTCAAGTAATGCTTCCTCAAGGAGCCCACCCATCCCTGATCTCACTGACCAGATTGGAGCCCCCTCTTACTTGCCTTTACATCCTTAAGTATTCATACTTTCACTGCAGGCTATTTATTACAATTGTATTTCCAAGTCACTTATGTCAGCCTCCACCTCCCTCTAATCTATAGCTTTTTGAGGGGCAGGGTTTATTTTTATTTTGTTTTCTTACCTAAAAGAATTCCTGGCACATGGTAAGCAGGCATCAAAGAATGAATGCATGGATAGGTGGATAGATGATGGATGCATGTTCATGACAATTATTGATGACAGGTCCCTCCTTGCCTCTAAACCATGCATTTTTTTTCTTATTTCTTTGTGCTCCCTTATTATATCTTAGTTCTACCAGTAGCAGTGTTCTTGTTTAGTTGCTAGGTTGTATCTGACCCTTTTGTGACCCCCACGGACTGTAGCCCACTAGGCTCCTCTGTCCCTGGGATTTGCTAGGTGAGAATACTGGAGTGGGTTGCCATTTCCTTCTCCAGGGGAACTTCCTGACCCAGGGATTGAACCTGTGTCTCCTGCATTGGCAGGCGGATTCTGTACCACTGAGCCAGCCTAAACCTAGTGGCAGTAAGAGGCTTTATCTGTCTCAGGACAAAGGGCAGAAGCGGTTGCTTCAGACTCTTGGTGTGCACCGACAGAAGAGTGAACGTAGAGTCTTAGGTGTAATTTTTCAATAATCAATGACGGGGTGCTTGCTCTTGTGCAGCTCACAGTTTCGTTGAGGGAGACAGATGTTACATTTGGCTAGAATAAAGTGCTGCAGTGTAACGATAGTGCTGAGCATTGGGTTTTATGAAAACTCCTGGGAGATGGGAGGAGGGTCAGACAAGAGTTATAAGAAGAGGGGACCATTGAGCTGTATCTCAAAGGTATGTAGGAGTTGTACTGGATGGATAATGGTCCCAGCGAAGGCAACACACAGCTATTTAGAAACCAACTCGCTGGAGCACAGAATTCTCACTTCCTTCCCACAGGATCCAGTGTTCACAGAGGCCCCTTGCACTGAAAGATGGCTATTTATAGCGCTTGTGCTCTCCTTGCAGATCCTGCTATAAGGGGGCGTTGGCGCCCCCTGGTGTAAGTAAAGAGCAGTGATGACACTGACTTACTGAGAACCCTGCGGGTCAAGGTATATCCATCCTGGTGTGCTTCTTTACCATGACTCACACGAACATCTGTTTATTGTCCATCTGAGTCTTCTTGAGCTTCATTTAAAAGGACTTAAAGCTCTCTCTGCTGAATTAGATTGTCTTGCTTCTTCAGAAGCTGTTGGTTTTATTCCCCCCGTTTAATGTATTGTAACAGGCATTTATATTAGGTACTTTTTGGATTAAAAGCTACAGTGAACTCCTTTTTAATAGTTTTGGTATTAGTGATCTCTCTTAAACCTGTACACACTCACAGAGACAGATGTACACACACACACAGGTGCACACACACACCAACACACAGTTGAATCTTTAAAATCCAAGCAAAAGGAACCTAAATGAAAATCCAAAGCTTCAGGCAGAGATAGCACTTGAGGGAGATCTTCATGCATTCACAAGAGCATCCTGAAACCACTCCGGCACAAACAAGCTGGACCATCCCAATGTCTTGCGAAGAGCTCTTCCTTAACAAATAGTTCTTCCGTACAGACAGACCCTGGTTCTTTTTAATCTCTGTAATATGAGCCTAGACGGATCCCTGGCCCATCAATATAGATAACGATTTTAGTCATACCTCTTCTTTAAGTAGCTTTGTAATAACCAGGGATTCCAAACTAATGCTCCACATTCCTAAAATCTTAAGAGAAATTAAGTGTTTAGCTTTGATAACATTGGATGGGCTGAAATGTTCCTTTATTTTTAACTGGGATTAAATCAACCCAAGAGTTAAAATAAATCAGCATGATACCAGTTTATCTTGTACCAACCAAAAGCCCTCAATGGCAGCCATATGTGTCAGTTATTATCAACCACAGAAATGAATTAATGAGTATAGCTTATGCGGATAAGTAAAATGTCTTAAAACAGAGGGCTTGCCTGGGAAATCCCATGGATGGAGGAGCCTGGTAGGCTACAATCCATGGGGTCACAAAGAGTCGGACACGACTGAGCGACTTCACTTTCTTTCACTTTCATAGGGAATTAGTTATAAAATAATTTTTTTCAGTGTTCTTGTCTTGTGCTTTTATCAGACATATTCCTTTGATTATTTTTGATATTATAAGTGGGTTTGTTCTCATTTTATTTTTTAATTGGTCATTGTGAGTATACAGAAACAGATACAGATTTTTAGTATGTTGCTCTTATATCCTACAACTTTAAAAGAATTTCTTGATGAAAAGTTTGGTGACTCTAAATAGAGGGTCTCTGAATTCTTTTCTAGTTCACTGATTTTTAATTTTTTTTCAGCTTTTAATTTTTAGTGAGGAAAACAATTAGAAGGACAAGAGGATATTGTGAAAGGTCTTTTAAAAATCGTTGAATCTTAAAACGTGTTAGATTTTTTCATTCCCCCTGCTCCCTCAGCTGCCTTTGCCCGCTAATGGATGGCCTAAGTATCCTCCATGTCTGTTCTCTGCCTGCACAGGAATGATCGACAATCTGCTGTCCCCAGATCTTCTCAACAGCGCCCTCACCAGACTGGTCCTGGTCAACGCAGTATATTTTAAGGGTTTGTGGCGATCACGGTTTCTGCCTGAGAACACCAAGAAGCGCACGTTTGTGGCAGCTGACGGGAAGTCCTACCAAGTGCCCATGCTGGCCCAGCTCTCTGTGTTCCGCTGCGGTAAGTTCACGCCGGGTGAGGCTGTGTTCTAGAATGTGCCAGCCGTGGAAAGGCCCTCAAGCGCTGTCACTAACTTCAGGAGCAGTCTGCCTTTTTATTTTTTAAAAAGCACAGGGGAGGGGAGGGCAGGATTTTTTTAAAAGCTCATGGTACGTCTTGGCATTATTTACAAAGGTTATGTGCTATGGGCTTTCCTGGTGGCTCAGTGGTAAAGAATCCGCCTGCCACTGCAGGAGACATGGGTTTGATCCCAGGGTCGTGGATATCCCCTGGAGAAGGAAATGGCAACCCCCTCCAGTATTCTTGCCTGGAAATCCCATGGACAGAGGAGCCTGGTGGGCTACAGTCCGTGGGGTCCTGAAAGTGTGGGACACCACTTGGTGACTAAACAGCAACATGTATTAGTATGTAACACATGCACCCCTTTTAGGTTGAAATTTAAAGATAAAAGGGCAATTTAGGACATAAGAAGTATAAATGGACAGTAAACATATGAATGCATTGTCAACTCATCATTAGCAATCTTACATTACCAAATTAAAAATGAAAGTAAAAATTAGATTCCTTTTCCACTGATCAGATTAGCAGAAATTGCAAAGGTTGACAAGGCCAGCCCAGTCATGACTCTGGTGTGGAGGCACATGGGTGAGTGCTGTGGGGGTGGGGTGGGGGGCTGTGGTCTGAATTTTCTAGAAGCTGTGCCCCAACAGTTTCACACCAAGGAATTTATAATCTGAAGATAACCACACACTGGCAAACAAATAGAAACTATACACGTACAGGTAGTGGAACACACAGGACAATTAGATTTATGTAAGTAGAAAGTTATATAATATGTGGTTGATTTCAGAAAACAAGTTACAGAACAGCAGATGCTGTTTCATCTCGTTTATGTAAAATACTTGCTATATATTCATACAGTCATGTCTATCTGAAGAAAAGCTATTTTGTTTCAGATCAGTATTTGTACATTCTAATAAACCAAATTGGAGAGGGCCTCACTGTATATTTCTATTGCTGAAAAATAACGAATAAGTCAGTAACGATTCAAATGCAAGGCTTCTGTAGACGTTCCCATGAAGATGAAAATGTTTGTATTCGTAGGAATTTCTTGAACATATAGGATGTTTCCTGGGAGGGAGTTATATCTCCAGGTGGCTTCTCAATTAAGAACTAATTTATCTAAGAATATGTGTGTGCTTTACAGAAAGTGAGACAAATGCATTCTGATGGTCCACAGTGTGGGGGATCTATTCCCCGCCTTCTCTGATTCATGTTCTCGCTCTTCCCCTCACTTCTGAGCCCCCAGGAGGCCGCATCAGTGGGTTTCCTTGCCCCTGGGTTTCCTGTTGGTTGGCTGATGGGGTGAACCAGCAGGCGGTGGAGTAAAGGGGGAGAGAGGGGTCAGGCATTGGCACCCCAGCGCTCTCCCTGCATCACCAGGGCACCTCATCCCTCCAGGCAAGGTCTCCCGCTGTCAGGACCTGCCCAAGGGCCCTTTGTCTCTGGGCCACCAACCCCTCCCCTTGGCCCTCCCCACCTAGGGCTGGTAGTGGCGCTGAGGTTTGTGGCCCAGGGTACCATCCTATGACTCCTCTGTGTTCTCCCCTTGCTTTATAAATGGTCCCTCCATGAAACTTAATTGCCCCTGTTTGGTGTCCTGCCTGTTAGCTGTTGGACCCTGACTCACCTGTGCTGAATTCAGAGCAGACCATGAAGGTCCCGCTGGTCCCGTTTTCTCCCAAGTCAACACTGCAAGTGGCCCGGGGCCGTCTTTCCTGCTCCACTTTCTGCACTTGGGGTTGGAACCCAAGGCCTTCCATGGACCATGCAGCAGAGTCCAGTAGCATTGTCTGTTCCTAGGCTCCCCTCTTTGGCTGGCAAGGCAGCTTTTCGTGGAAAGAGGGGGCCAGTTTGTCTTGTGAAGAAAGCCCAGTAGTCCATGGTGGCCGCAGGCAGGGCTTTGTTTTCATGACAGTAGACCGCCCAGCGGGTCACCCATTTTCTGCCTGTCTCATCACTGTCTGACCCACATGACCAGCCAGGGTTAGGAGGCAGGCTGTCCTGGCAGCTGGTCACTCACATGGCCTCTGGTGCCTGCTGCCCAGCTTCTTGTGGGCCTCAGCCAAGCTGAGCCATCCTTGATCACTTTGCTGGAACATTGCTGTTCCATTTACCCATTTATCAGCCTTCCTGACTTTTCACCCGAGATCTCAAGGTCTCTGAGAGGATTTACTTAGTAAAACAGTAAGGGAGAGGATGGAAATAAGAGGGGAAAACCCTTCTGACTTAAGTTCCATAAACTGTAAGTACTTTGAGGGCAGAAGTTTTTCCATTAAAAAAAAAGCCTTAAAATTAGTGGAAGTATATTTCACACTCATTGCAAAATCTTCAAACATAACAGTATATAAGGTAGAAAAAAAATATTCCCCGATAATCCCCTTTCCAGTATAAAAACTCCTATTAAGTGCTTGGTGTATCATTTGAGACCTTTTCTGTGGGTATATAAAATGTCTGCAACTTTTTGCATACATGGGATTACACTATAATTTCTATTCGGTAATCTGTTTTATTAGACAATCTCCCTTGGAAAACTTTATGTCACGTCTTTGGATCTGCTTGATCCTTTTATCAGCTACATAGCATTCCGCATATCATAGTATCCTCTGGATGGCCATTTACTTTTCTCCTGTAACAACACTAGAATGAGCATTCTTGTACATGAATCTTTAGATGTTTGTGTTGGAACTGCTGGAGATAATTTCCTTGAGAATTCCCTGGTGGTTCAGTGGTTAGGACGCTGCACTTCCACTGCCAGGGCCCTGGGTGTGATTCCTGGTCAGGGAACTAAGATTCCGCAAACCATGCAGCATGGCCAAATGAATAAATGAATAAAGGTAATTTCCTTGGATAGGAATTGCTGAGTCAACGTTGTTAACAACTTTTTTATTTTTATTGCTATGAATTCAGACCTAAGAGACTCACTTGTTTTGAAAAAGACCACACAAGAATCCAGACATCCATGTATATGAATATGTGAGCGTGTTCTGTGAATACACAGTATGTTTCCAGCTTCCACTCTCCTCTGAGCTTACAGCTCATGCCCGTGTCCGTATTACATGTCCGCTTAGTTGTCTACCAAGTTCTAGTCCCGCAGGTAGACACACTATTGCCCTCACCGTCTGCTTCTCCCCGAAGTGTTCCTTCACCCAACAAATGGTGCCCATACTCAACCCAGTTGCTCAAACCACATCTCCTTCTCCATCAACCCTCCCCAGACTCCCTTTCCGTTGCAGCCTGATTGTAGACTACCATGTACAGTGGATCAACGTGTCCTTCTTTTTCTCAAATATGTATTTCCATTTCTACTTAAGAATCGCCTGAACAGTTCCTTAAGAACCCCGAAATCCACAAAGCTGCTTGTAGTTGAAGTAATTAGAGGGACTTTCATCTACAAGGCTTTCCTGATACTGAATATTTAAAATATTCTCTCTCCTTTTTTACAGGCTGAGAAGGGTTCTTAACACTAAGAACCGTGGTTATCTCCTCCATTATAGGACTTAAAGTAGGAATCAGAGTACTTTACAGGGCTTTCCAGAAAAACCAGACCATCCGCAAAGCACCACCTACAGAAAGTTCTAAATCTTCTCTGTATTTTCAATGTTTGATTCTTTGCCTGTTCGTTAAAAGATTTTGTGGATCGCCATTCATCTAAGAGGGCTTCTCTAGTGGCTCAGCAGTAAAGAATCCACCTGCAATGTAGGGAATACAGGAGATGCGGGTTTGATCCCTGGGTTGGAAAGATGCCCTAGAGAAGGAATTGGCAACCTGCTCCAGTATTCTTGCCTGGAGAATCCCATGGATAGAGGAGCCTGGCAGCCTGTAGTCCTTGGGGTCACAAAGAGTCAGACACAACCGAGCAACTAACATTTTCACTTTCATTCATCTAAGAGAAAAAACTGATTTTTCCCTCTTTCACCCTTTCCCTTCTCTTTAGAATGAATGGGGCTGCTCCATTCACATCTCTATATACTCCAGGAATTCTCCTCACTAGAGAACACTCAGTCTGCTTCCCAGATGATAAAGGATGGAGGGCCTGGGGCAGAAAGAGGTCTGGGATGGCAACAGGATCTCTGCTTTGACACAAAATCCCTAGATGGCGCTTCCTCACCTGGTTCATTCCACCCAGGAGCTATGCCCCTCTGAAGCAGGTGTGGTTTCTCCTGATGGATCGATTCTGACACTCAGGAAGTAAAGTATCTTACAAAGCTGCTCACACCAATAGATGAAGGTTTTTTTCTGTGTGTAGCGACTGTAGGCTGAGCTCCAGGCATGACTTATCTCATTTAATTTTCACAACAGCTCTGTAAGGTGGGTACTATCATCCCATTTTACAGATAGAGAAACTGAGACTTGGAGTTCAGGAACTTGCCCAAGTCCCAGAGCTAGTGTGTTGGAGCCAGGGTTTGAATCCAGGTCCTCTGACTCCAGATAATTGTGTCTTTAACCTGTGCCCTCTGTACAACCATGCTATGAAAGCAGTACTTCCATGATTGGGTGGACGGAGAGGAAAAGTGTTTTTTTACCCTGGTGGCTCAGACGATAAAGAATCTGCCTGCAGTGCAGGAGACCTGGGTTTGATACCTGGGTCAGGAAGATCCAAGAAGGGAATGGCTACCAGGATTATTTCCTGGAGAATTCTGTGGACAAAGGAGCCTGGTGGGCTATAGTCCCTGGGGTTGCAAAGAGTTGGACACGACTGAGCAACTAACACTTTGACTTTCACTTTCCACAAGCAAAGATAAGCGTGGAAGGGGGCTGTGTATGGAGTCATCCTAGCTGACGTTTGTCATCTGCTCCTGTGATGAGAAGTGGGGCTGGGGAGAAATGGAACATCAGGCAGATTTGAGCGACTAGATGCAGATTGATTAGCCGTTATTCACCTTACCGATCAGTTACCGACGTGTCCCCTCGAGGCTGGATTCCCTGGTAGAAGTGGCAGCTCTCGCCCCACCTGGAACACACCCCAGCTCATAACTTCATTTTTCCTGACCCTGATTCTCACCAGAACAGAAAACACTTCTAGAAATGGTTAATGAACACCTCTGGGTCCTTATTTCATGCCACGGAGCCGTCCTTTATTAGCAACTTCCCAGATTTCAGAGTTTCCAAAAATGAGCTCTACCAGCATAGGAACCTAATGTTTTCTTTGAGAATTAAAAAGGTTTATTAGGAAGTGGTTTGTTGTTTTTTTTCTCTTTCCCATCATTTTCAGTTTCTGCTGAGACCATTTTATGATGCAGGGGAAAGACACAGAATCTCATCTCGGATTCTCAGGCAGCCCTGAGACAGAACGTGGGTGAGAGTGAGGTCCACGTGTGTCCTGAGCTGAGACCAGCACCCCAGGTGCCTGGGCAGTTCCACAGGCAGAGGCATATGATGGGAACAGGGGACACCAAGTGACCCACGAATTGCTCGCGTGTTTTTTCCTCAGGGAGAGCCTGCTGTGTCCTCCTGCAGTGTTGTGTATTCTAAGAGCTTCACCATTTTGTCATATTCCTGGTGGCTCATATGGTAAGGAATTTGCCCGCAATGCGGGAGACCCAGGTTCAATCCCTGCATTGGGAAGATCTCCTGGAGAAGGGAATGACTACCCACTCCAGTATTCTTTCCTGGAGAATTCCATGGACTGAGGATCCTGGCAAACTACAGTCTATAGAGTCACAAAGAGTCAGATACAACCGAGCGAGTCACACACACACACACACACAGCTAAAAGTGTTTCTTACATCCCCAGTAGCTCAGTTGATAAAGAATCTGCCTGAAATGCAGGAGACCCTGGTTTGATTCCTGGGTCAGGAAGATCCGCCAGAGAAGGGATAGGCTACCCACTCCAGTATTCTTGGGCTTCCCTTGTGGCTCAGCTGGTAAAGCATCCGCCTGCAATGCGGGAGACCTGGGTTCAATCCCTGGGTTGGGAAGATCTCCTGGAGAAGGGAAAGGCTACCCTCTCTAATGTTCTGGCCTGGAGAATTCCGTGGACTATAGTTCATGGGGTCACAAAGAGTCGGACACGACTGAGCGACTTTCACTTCACTTCACTATGTATCAAAGTTCACAACCTATCCTTTCATCAGGACCTCCCTCCTAACCCCTATCTGGAGAAAGGGCTTACTGAAGTTCCTTGTTTCAGATGCAGTGATTACCAAAGGTCATCCCCAAAGAACAGTCAAGTGAAGATCATGAGAGAAACTCACTTTCTCTTTTCTCTCATTCTTAAGTGTTTTGTCCTTCCTGGTCATTCAGAGGAGGAGGTAGAGGGGGCCAGCGTTCACTGGGCACCCACCATGGCCGGGCCCTGCCGGGAACCTTGTCGTTTAATTGCTAAGTTGTGTCCAACTCTGCGGCCCCATGGACTGTATAGCCTGCCAGGCTCTCCTGTCCATGGGATTTTTCCCAGGCAAGAATACTGGAGTGAGTTGCCATTTCCTCCTCCAGGGGATCTTCCCAAGCCAGAGATCAAACCCACGTCTGCTGCATTGGCAGGTGAGTTCTTTACCACTAAGCCACCAGGGAAACCCTGCCGCGTACCTTGTATATGGCTTCTAAATTCATCCTCACAATGATTTTGTGAGCTACACACTTTTTAACTTTTTATTTTATATTAGAGTATAGCTGATTAACAATGTTGGGATAGTTTCAGGTGGACAGCAAAGGGACTCAACCATACATATACATGTATCCGCTCTCCCCCAAGTCCCCCCTCCAGGCTGCCACTTAACACTGAGCAGAGTTCCCTGTGCTATTAGAGTAGGACCTTGTTGATTATGTTTTTTCACACTTTTTATATTCCTGATCTCTCTGTTCTCCAAACCAGGAGGCACACAGAGGTTAAGGAACCTCACCAGGATCACTGAGGTCTTCTTCTAAAGTTGGAAGTGTTCAAGAAAACATTTCAGAATTCCACATAATCTAGAAATGCTGGTTTTCCATTCACGTAGTTAATTCTTACAGGTCTCCCATTGCATGGCTAATGTAAAGGTTTCTTGGGATGCTCAGGCATGCTGTGTGGAAGGCTCTTTTCCTGGGATGCTCATGGCCCCTCTGGGCCCCCACCGGCGTCCTGGGCTTCTCCCCAACACCCGCCATGACTGCACTTGTGCTCACTCTGATGGGCGATCCTCGGTTGTACTGCTTAGTTGCTAAATGTTTTGAATGTTTCACATGGGATTGTTGTTGTTATGTAGTCACTAAGTTATGTCCAGCTCTTTGTGACCCCATGGACTATAGTCCACCAGGCTTCTACGTCCATAGGATTCTCCAGCCAAGGATACTGGAGTGGGCAGCCATTTCATTCTCCAGAGTCTTCCAGACCCAGGAATTGAACCCAGGAATTGTCTCCTTCATTGGCAGGCAGAATCTTTACCACTGAGCCACTAGGGAAGCCCCTTCACGTGGGATAAAAGGATTCTAAGATCAAATAAATTTGGGAAACCTGAGAATGACTAGAGTTAAACAGTTTTCTTCGGGACCTGTCAGAGCCTTTCTCGGACTGTTGTGTATTATGAATGTGCAAGAAGAATCAAGTATCCAGAGCTTCCTGGGATGTGGAATTCGTTTTGTCTACCAGGTGTCTTGCAGGCTGTGTGTTCTCTAGATGACTTTGTGAGAAGTGCTGGTTTAAATCATTGTTGGGTCTTTATTAGTAAGCACGGGTACCATAAACTATCAGAAAGCCCTCATGGTAGTTACCGGAATGGATGAAGAATGAGTAGGGAGTCTGGGAGTGAAGGAGGAGCACCTTTGGGTTTAGAAATACTGAGTCATTATGGAGCTCTGCTCCACTTCTCAGCCACGTGTCCCTTCTTGACAAATTAGTTAGTGTCTCTAATTGTAGCCTCAGTTCAGTTCAGTCGCTCAGTCGTGTCCGACTCTTTGCGACCCCATGAACCGCAGCACGCCAGGCCTCCCTGTTCATCACCATCTCCTGGAGTTCACCCAGACTCACATCCATCGAGTCCGTGATGCCATCCAGCCATCTCATCCTCGGTCGTCCCCTTCTCCTCCTGCCCCCAATCCCTCCCAGCATCAGAGTCTTTTCCAACGAGTCAACTCTTCCCATGAGGTGGCCAAAGTACTGGAGTTTCAGCTTTAGCATCATTCCTTCCAAAGAAATCCCAGGGTTGATCTCCTTCAGATTGTAGCCTCCCCAGCTATAAACTTCTTCCCTGGTGGCTCAGACAGTAAAGAATCCACCTGTGATGCAGAAGACTTGGGTTAGATCCCTTAGTTGGGAAGACCCCCTGGAGAAGGGAATGGCAGCCCACTCCAGTATTCTTACCTGGAGAACCCCATGGGCAGAGGAGCCTGGCTGGCTACAGTCCATGGGGTTGCAGAGTCGGACATGACTGGGTGACTAAGACCTCACTTTCACAGCTATAAATAGGACTGCTTAAGTCTACTTTGTGGGGTGCTGTGGATTCTAAGTGCGTTGGCATAGTAGATGTGGGCCTGGCACAGAGTGGACTCTGGGAAGCTGCTTACTACACCCCGCTACCCCGACAGCTCCTCTTCACACGCTCCACCAAAAGAACCATACTGAGGCAGCTCACATTCACCCCTTCATCCATCTGATAAAGGTCAACTTCTTACAAAGCACTGTATTCTGCATGCCTTGTGATCTGGTTTAATTCTACTTAGATTTAGTGTGGCCAAGGCATTCTAGACATGTCTAGACTAAAGAATTCTTTACCAGGGAAGGAAGAAATAATTGCCCTTGTCTTTGACTTTCTAAGAAAGCTGTTTTTGGAAGCTTTCATAAAAACAGAAAATGAAGGGGGAAAGCAGTGAGTGCTGTGTAGATGAACGTGCCTGGGCATTTATTTGTCTTCTAGAGATCTTATAATACAAAAAATGAAATCAAAGGTGAAGCAGTTAGGACCAGCCAACCTGACACACTCACCTGAATGTTATCATGATTTTGAAAATGAGCTGTTTCTCATCTTTTAAAAATATACATATGGGGCCTGAATATCAGTTGTCTTCTTACTATTAAAAGCAGAATGGATGCATGAATGGCCATCCTTTGAAAATGAAATGTTTGTTGATGCCTGCTATGTGGTATATGGTGGGGGCTTCCCTGGTGGCTCAGACAGTAAAGAACCTGCCTGCCAGTGCAGGAGACGCAAGAGACGCAGATTTGTGGGTGAGGAAGATCCCCTGGAGACGGAAATGGCAACCCACTCCAGTATCCTTGCCTAGGATAATCCCATGGACAGAGGAGCCTGGTGGGCTACAGTCCATGGCACCCAAAGAGTTGGATGCGACTGGGTGACTAACACACACACTATGTGGTAGGCCCTGAAGATTTGAAAGATTCTAAAGGTGAATAAACATGTTTGGGAAATGGGCATATAAAAAATGGAGAACGATAAAAGTATGTGCCCCAAAGTCAACACAAATAAATAGAAAAGTACCCTGGCCATCAGCAACCGCTCATGCTCCTTCTGGAAGTCACCAAGGGTGCCCTGAACCTGCCTCTGATTTCTTTAGGGTCTACAAGCACCCCCAGTGGCTTATGGTATAACTTCATCGAGCTGCCCTACCACGGCGAAAGCATCAGCATGCTGATCGCGCTGCCAACAGAGAGCTCCGTCCCACTCTCGGCCATTGTCCCTCACATCAGCACCAAGACCATCGACAGCTGGGTGAGCACCATGGTGCCCAAGCGGGTGCAGGTCATCCTGCCCAAGTAAGTAGCCCCTGTCCCTAAAAGAGAAAACCGCGGGAGCCCTTGAGCCCTGGGAGTGACTGTGTCACATACCGCACAACCGAAGGTTGACGCATCATGAAACCCCACTTTATTTTGCAGAAGTTGCATGGTGGGAATACAAAGCTATGCTTTTGTAGAAGTTGGTTTTCAATCCCTGTGCCTCTTCTGTGGCAGGATAATGACGATGGGGAGGGAGAAAAAACAGCCTGGTCACTAAGCCCTCTACCAGACCACAAGCTGCTGTGCCACTACAAGGGTTTTTAGTATATCTCACTGTTCAAAGGGGGCTTCTCTAGTGGCTCAGTGGTCAAGAATTCACCTGCCAGTGCAGGAGATGAGGGTTTGATCTCTGGGTTGGGAAAAGCCCCTGGCGTAGGAAATGGCAACCCACTCCAGTATTCTTGCCTGAGAAATCCCATGGACAGAGGAACCTGGCGGGCTACATCCATGGGGTCGCAAAGAGTTGGATACGATCGAACACACATGCACGCCTACCTTCCAGTTCTGATAGCTTTTAATTCTCCAGTCACTGAGATAAGCAATCAGAGGCATATATTCATAATAAGTATTATAATAATCCTCCCAAGAGTTTTTTGTTGTAAAATAAGCCTTCACATAAGGCAATGCTTGCCATAAATGAATAGGCTGGTGAGGTACATAAATTATAATTGTAAGTAAATTACCACTACAGCCCATCTGTGATGGGTCTGCTCACTTACCCTTGCTGCTCTCCCACAGGATGTGATAATGGTAAACACATCTTCTGTTGACAGATTTAATAACTGACATTTACATATGTATAGCTATAATGCCAGATAGTCCAAGTATCCCACAAATCCATATCATATGCAAAGGAATATCATTCCTAATGTTTACCCCTGATTTAATGGTAAAATGCTTCCAGAATGCAAACACTTAACTATCAGGAATGTATCTCCTCTCTTTGAGCATCCACAATCCCAATGACCATGGTGGTTCCGTGGTTGGATACGGGGGAAGACTGTAGAATACTAAACACTTTTCAGTACCCTGTTACTGAGTCTACTGCTCATCGAGCAATAGACCAATAAAGAGATGAGTTGCTGGGGCTTCCCTGGTGGTCCAATAGCTAAGACTTCCTCCTCCCAATGCAAGGGGCCTGAGTTCAATCCCTGGTCAGGGAACTAGGCCCCACATTCCACAACTAAATATCCCACATCCGCAATGAAGGTCAAAGATCCCAAGTGCCACGGCTAAGACCTGGGGCAGCCAAATGAAAAAATATTCTAAAAGAAAGGGAAGAGAGAGAGGGATGAGTTGCTGGAGCAAGGAATAGCGACTTTATTCAGAGAGCCAGCAGACTGTGAAGATGGTGGACCAGTGTTCCAAAGAACCATCTTGCCTGAGTTAGAATTCAGGCTTCTTTTATACTAAAAGGGGAGGGAATAAAGTTGAACATTTCCTGGTTTCCATCAGTCTCCAGAGAGGATGTGTCAATTTCTTCCTCCCTGCAATCTTTCACAGGTGGGCCTGGCCTATTTCCTATGAGCTAAACAAAAGTGTGTTAGCTTAATGTTGATTACCTGGGAGGCAGGGTTCCCAGAGATGGGCCAGTAGGTATAATTTAAGCTTACAGGCAACATCCCTTTAGCAATTAACTTGTAAGAGAATACAGAGATTCTTTCCTATTGCAACCCTGTATCTCCCCATTCAGCATAAGAGAAAGTACTTCCATAGCTCTTCCTCAGGCTAGAATGAGGAGCCTGTTGCCCACGAGGGTGAGGACCCCCTTACTTGCTGTTACTGTTCCGTTTTGCCATATATATGTTTGAGAGATGGATTGTTCTCTACTCACCTGGTACTTATATCTTGGGGTTAAAATTTAAGATAGGATTGTTCAGAGTATACATTTAAAAAACACGTTTGTAAACGTTCTTTCCCACTGGCATTGATTATATCATTCTGTATCATTTATAATGGTTTTCCCCCTGTTTTCTGCTTTTGTGCTAGGTTCACAGCTGTGGCACAAACAGATTTGAAGGAGCCGCTGAAAGTCCTTGGCATCACTGATATGTTTGATCCATCAAAGGCGAATTTTGCAAAAATAACAAGTATGTTCAATTTAAAACTTGCTCTTAAACTTGAACAGTATGTTATAAACCAAGTTTCTGATTTGTTCAGAAGGAAAAGGTCAACATTAGAAATGTGTTGCTGTAAAACTCTTCAGGGTTTCATTGGATGCCTCACCAAATGATGCTACCAAGCCTTCATCACTTATGTCAGCACAAGTCATCCATCCCTTACCTTTCCCATGTACATTTCATGGGAAACCTACGTGACTGCATGCATTTAAAGAAACATTTCATGTATTGTTTCCATTACCTAAAAATTTAGCTCTTAATTAGATATTAGTCTCTTCTTTTCCCAAATGCACAATTTTCTCCTGTATTTTCAAATTTTCAAGATCAAGAATGTTTGAGCTCTCAAATGGCTTAACTTCCACCAAACAACTGCAGGTGCCAGTATGTGCAAATAGGATTTTGGCATCTCAATCCCATTAATGTGAAATATAAATTCAAAGGAGGCTCATTAATTGCCTTTGCCAAACCATCTAGGACACAGCTGGTATGATATCCCTTCATTTGACAGTTACATATAATTTTTTTCCCTGGAGTCATATCTCAGTGGTTGGTCTTTGTCTTTTTAATTGATAGCATAGCCAGCTCCTTCCACAGACAAGGCTTAAACATTATTTGTGCTCCATTTCGTACTTTTCCCCTTGAGTGATAAGAGAATAGTTCAGTACCAACCTCAGTTGCCTGTTCGTGAACACCTGGGTACCTGTCGTGGGGATTAACGTGACTCCCTTGGTAAAACTGCAGCTCCATGGATGTTCTGAGACTCTCATCCCGTGTTAACCAGACTCTCTTCCCTCATCCAGCTGCATTAGCATCACCTTGTCTGAAACTGACAATCGTGGGTCTGACTCAGACCTACTGAGTCAGCATCTTTGCTTGAACAAGCTCATCCCAGTGCAGCCTGGGAAGTGCTGTTTTACCCTGCACTTTCCCCTTCAGGATTACGCATTGTAGCTTAAATACTAGATACCTGTGACAGGGCGTTCACAGGTGTTCCGAAGGAGGAACAGGTGCCAGAAATTCTCCTGAGACGTTCTGTTTAACCGTGCAGGTGACGAGGGCCCTGGAAACGCGTCTCTCATTCATGATCAGTCACATTAGAGCCGAGCACCAGTGCAGACGATTTAAAAGCAGACAACACAAAAAGCACTTTTCTCCCTTTGCACCAGACCTGTGTCCCATCAGGGTCAACATTAACTTCTGTCTGCATTCTCCTCAAATGCTGACCCCAGTGGGTGTTGCTGGAATGGTGAGGTTTGCTGAGAAGGAAAGGGTGTTCAGTAGAAGGTCCCAGAGGCCTAGCTGCACTTCTGAGCCTGGCTTCTCCTCTTCTGTCCTCCTCCTACTCTGCCCTTAAGTGAGGGACTTTTGTTAGGAAAAGACCGCTCTTACTCTGCCACTAATGAGCCATGTGACCGGGGGACAGTTTCTTAACACTCTGGGCCACAGGTTCCCCGTGTGTAAGTGCTATATTTTTTCTGGATTTGAGATTCTGTAATTGAAAAGTAATATTGTTGGCTTGCTCTTCCAGAAAACTAGATTACCTTTTTAAAGCTCCGCCCCTTTAAAAATTCTTAAGTGATAGGAGTTGAACCGACAGAGGCAATAACACACTTGGGGGTCCCGGACTCCCTGCTGTGGAATGATGTCACAGTTCACTTAGCAGAGACTGAAAGTCACCACAGTGACAGTCACGCTACACCCTTCCATCATGGGGACTGTCAGAAGTCACTTCCTCTGACACTTTTTTGCTTTGATTTTTGGATTTTTTTTTTCAATTTATTTTTAATTGAAGGATAATTGCTTTACAATATTGTCTTGGTTTCTGCCATCCATCAACATGCATCAGCCATAGGTATACATATGTCCCTCCCTCTGGAACCCCCTCCCACCCCGTGCCATCCCTCTAGCTTGTCGTTGTTTGAGCTCCCCGCGCATCATGCAACGAATTCCCACTGGCTATCAGTTTTACATATGGTAATGTATATGTTTCCGTGCTACTCTCTGGATTCGTCCCACCCTCTCCTAACACCTTTTAAGGACTGAAACTTGCCATGGCTTCAGGATTACTTCTCTCACCCAACCCCGTGGCCTGCATATCAAGCAAATGCTGTTTCTGTTTATTTTCTGGAAACAGGGTCAGAAAACCTTCATGTTTCTCACATCTTGCAAAAAGCAAAAATCGAAGTCAGTGAAGATGGAACCAAAGCTTCAGCAGCAACAAGTAAGTAAGCCCTGGGTCTCGGGGCCGGGAGCAAGTACACCCAGTTCCTTCATCGACTCAGCTGCTGTGTCCTGAGCCACATTTCTAGCCAGGCCTTGTGGGCTGACCCTCGGGAGACAGTGGTGAACTGGGGAAAACCCGTGTCCATGAAGCTCAGGGTCTGTTACATTACGGAAAGTACTTCAGTAGAAATTCCTCCAGGACAGGAGTCAGCAGACCTTTTCCGTCAAGAGCTGGATGGGACCTAGTTTATGATTTTGTGGATTGTACAGGCTCCCTTGCCACTTCTCAGCTCCGCCTTTGCAGTGTGAAAGCAGCATAGACTGACTATACAAGCAAATAGGCACGGCTGTGTTCTAATCCAGCTTCCCTGGTGGCTCAGATGGTAAAGCGTCTGCCTACAATGCGGGAGACCCGGGTTTGATTCCTGGGTCGGGAAGATCCCCTGGAGAAGGAAATGGCAATCCTCTCCAGCCCTCTTGCCTGGAAAATCCCACGGACGGAGGAGCCTGATAGGCTACAGTCTATGGGGTCGCCCCTCAGACTTGACCTAAGGATGGTGGTTAACTGACACCCCCCGCCCCCACTCTCAGATGGATCAAGCATATTGTGGCTTCTTATTGGCAGAAAAGCCTCATCTTCATATTGAAACACAAAATACTAGCAACTACTAATAGGAAAATAGCCAATCGAGTCTGTCCAGGACCAAGTGAAGAATTAGCAAGCAACTGTTGAATTCTGGCAGGGTTGCTCCGCAGCCTTCCTCGATAATTAGAACTTTCACATTTGCTTTCTCCTCAATGGCTCATATAATGGAGGAGAAAAACAGAACAGTCTTAGGTTGGTTTTTGTACCCCCTAATTATCCATACAAAATTGGATGAATAGATCTGGACAAACTCTGTGAACTCATAAACTGACTGTCTTAGCTTTACTTGTAACTGGGTCAAATATTTCATTAAAATGTACCACTTGTACTCAAAATAGACCCTTTATTGCCTTTCTGGAATAAACATTTAATTTTTATTTCCTTAAAATAACATTTAAAACAAAGAGCTAGAAAGTGACATCTAAATTTTGCCAAAGTTATTGAGAAGTGTTGCCATTGGTACTGTCAGGACTGCCTATGTAAGTTGCAGGGCCCCATGCTAAATGAAAACATGGAGCCTTTTGTTCAAAACTTACTAAGAATTTCAAGGACTTCCCTGGTGGTCCAGTAGCTAAGACTGTGCTCCCAATGCAGGGGGCCTGGGTTCAACCCCTCATCAGGGATTGATACACACATGCCACAGCTAAAGATCCTGCATGCCACAACTATGACCCAGTACAGTCAAATAAGTAAATAATATTTAACAGAAACAACAGCAACAATTTCAAGTCAGCATCCACAAAGCACTAGACCAAGTATAGGGCCACTGTGAGTGTGGGGTCTTGTGCCTGCCCAGGTCACATGCCCTCGAAGCCAGCCCTGCTGTATTAGTCCGCTAGGACTGCCATGGCAAGCTACCACAGAGCAGGCGGCTTAAGCAAAAGAAATTGACTCCTCATTTCTGGAGGCAGAAGTCCAGTATCAAGGTGTTGTCAGGGTTGGTGTCTCCTGAGGCCTCTCTCCTTGGCTTGCAGACGGCCACCTGGTCCCTGTGTTCCCCCCATGGCCTCTTCTGTGTGTTCACATCCCTGGCCTCTCACTCTCTTCCTATAAGGGCACCAGTCTTGTTAGATTCAAGCCCTACCTTCATGGCCTCATTTAAACTTAAAGCCTTCCTGGGGCTTCCCTCATGGCTCAGTGGTAAAGAATCCGCCTGCTGGTACAGGAGACACAGGTTTGATCCCTGATCCGGGAAGATCCCACATGCCATGGAGCAACTAAGCCTGTGCGCCACAACTACTGAGCCTGTGCCCTGGAGCCCAGGGAGCCAAACCCACTGAAGCCTTTGTGCCCTGGAGCCCGTGCTCCCCCGAAATAGAAGTCATCACAATAAGAACCCTGCGTACCGCAACTAGAGAAAAACCCACACGGCAACGAAGACCCAGCACAGCCAAAATCAAATTTTAAAAATTTGAAAATAAACTTAAAGACTTCCCTAAAGACCCTGTATGCAAATAGAGTCACACTTGGGGCTAGAGATTCAGCAGACAGATTTTGAGGGATACAGTTCAGTCCATATCTCTTGCTGACTCCTGATTTGATTGTAATAACCCTAGGTTGAACAGTTTGTCCAAGCATAGCTATAGCTGTTTCCCTTACAACATCAAGCCTAAGTCATTAAAGCTTCCCAGGGGTTTGAGGAAGAAGACTGGGCCATTGCAGCAAGCATGGGGCAGTTATGCCAGATATCCGCCCTTCTGCAAGGGCTTATCACTGGCTTATTAGATCAAAGCTACCATTGCAAAACAGGGCAGAAGAAACGTGTCTAAGACCATAAGCGTAGACACGTTTGCTTCCAGTGTCCGCACCAGGTGAGCTGAACAGCGGTGTCTGGTAGTAGGCCCCGGATGAGCAGTCTATACTGCCAATGCAAAGAAAGTCTAGATGATGAGCCCAAGAGAGAAGGCACAGACAAAATGGATGAGAAGTGAGCTGGTCCTTGGTACTGAGAAAGGATTTGGATAGGCCAGAAGGACCAGGGGCCAGGCCTTAGCTAGGTAGATTGTATGAATGAAGCACAGTTAATAGTAACAGTGAATATGCGTTGGGTGCTTCTTAAGTGGCATACACTGGTAAAGAACCCACCTGCCTATGCAGCAGGTGCAAGAGACACGGATTCAATCTCTGGGTCTGGAAGATCTCCTGGAGGAGGAAATGGCAACCCACTCCAGTATTCTTGCCTGGGAAATCCCATGCACAGAGGAGCCTGGTGGGCTACAGTCCATGGGGTTGCAAAGAGTCAGACCCAACTGAGTGACTGAGCACATACATACACATTGTTCTGAGAGCTGTCATATGTTTCAGTTCATCCTCGTAAGAGCGCTACCTGGAGTAAGCATGTTTTTTAAAGGAGATGGGCTTGTGTGAACTAAATGAGGCAGATTGGAAAGGGCCTGGCCCATGGTGGCTGTGCTGTCAGTGGTGACCACAGGGCCTGTTGTTTCATGGCCGGCCTCTGGGACAGGAATGATGTCCTGCCTTGAAATACGTGCTGCCTTTGCTGGCCTCATGCTGGGTGTACAATGGGCTTTCCTTTTCTTCCTGCAGCTGCGATTCTGATTGCAAGGTCATCGCCTCCCTGGTTTATAGTAGACAGACCTTTTCTGTTTTTCATCCGACATAATCCTACAGGTGAGTGATTGTCTTCTCCCATTGTTCACTAGCTGTGAGTTAACTCCAGCAGTGCAAACATCTGAAGAGCTCTGCAGTCCTTTGGGGCTTTTGACGTCTGCTGACTTTTTTTTTAAATAAATGCAGTTAGGTAAATTTTTCAGGAAGCTACATGTCTTCAACCTTTGTAAGGGCACCCTGCTGTTATGACCTGAGAATTGTTAGTTCAGTCAGTCTTAGCTCCGTGAGTCATGGGTTCAAAGTTGGCTCTGTCTTTTAGCTTCATCTTTAAAATTAGAATAACAGTAATTCCTACCTCTTAGTACAGTTATGAAGAATAATTAAGACTGTCTTTGTGAAGAGGTTGTCTTCATGTTGGTGCAGAGTAGAAACTAACATATTCTAGCTTTTACTCTGCTTTTGATCAATAACCTAAGCTGCTTCCTATCCTTTTATCTCATTGCATCTTAATCATTATAATTAGTATGCTCCTGAGCCAAACAGTCCAAACGGGAGCCTCTAGCCACACGTGAGACTTAGCTTTTTGACTTTAATTAAAATGAAGGGCTTCCCAGGTGGCTCAGTGGTAAAGAATCCACCTGCCAATGCAGGAGACTTGGGTTCAATCCCTGGGTTGGGAAGATCCCCTGGAGAAGGAAGTGGCAACCCACTCTAGTATTCTTGCCTAGGAAATCCCATGGACAAAGGAGCCTGGCAGGCTACAGTCCATGGGGTTGCAAAAGAGTTGGGCATGACTTAGTGACTAAACAACAACAATTGAAATGTAATTTAAAATTCAGTTTCTTAAACCACATTTCAAAGGCTCAATAGCCACGCGTGACCAGCGCTACCATATTGGACAGTGAAGATGCAGACCACTCCCATCACTGCAAAAAGTTCCATTGGATAGCATTGCTTAAGAGCAGTGGGGTTAAAGACAGCCCAGAAACCTCCCCTTAGATATATCTTCCATCTTGTCTGAAGGACTAGAGTTATGCTTTGTTTCCTTTTAATTCTCTAGGTGCTGTCTTATTCATGGGGCAGATAAACAAACCCTGAAGAGTACACGGAAGGAACCATGCAGAGCAAAAACTACTTTGCTATGAAGAAAAGACTCCTTTCCTACATCTTGCCTAGTTCTGTTAAATATTTTTGTACATGACTTTCTTTTTCAAAACTAGTTCTTAGGTTCAGAGACTCAGTGAGGCAGCATTTCTGTTCTGGGAAGTCTTAAGGGGGGTTAAGGGCAGGATGGTGGAACACTGTACTGAGACATGAATAGAAAGGCTTCAAAATGTCTAAAAGATTCTTTAAACTACTGAGCGGTTACCTAGGTTAACAACCCTCTTGAGTATTTACTATCCAGTTCAGGATTTTTGTTTTGTTTTGTTTTGTTTATATGTGTGGCTTTTCAGAAAAATTTAATCAGTGTGATGGGGGAGGGAGAAAAAGGACATTTTATGGTAGCTTTTACTTTTATATGAAAAAAATATTATTGGTCTTTTAAAAATTTTTTTGGGTCTCATCCAATGTCTTGAAAGTAATCTTGCATTACTTTGGGGGTAGAAATAGTGAAATCTTTAGCCTCTTTGTGTGTTTTTGTTGTTGTTATTTTATATGATGCATGTATCCACTAAAATAAAGTTTAAAAAACTAATGTCTTGCTAGACAAGGTTTGCTCTTGTGCAGTGTGCCTGTCAACTACTGGTCTGTACTCTTTGGATTTGCATTTTTGTATTTTGTACAAAGTAAAAATAAAGTGTTATGAGTAGTAAAAAAAAAAAAAAGAAGAAGAAGAAAAAGCCATTTCTCTGCTATTTGAAAATACAACAAAAGAAACAGCCTTTTAAAAATACCTCAGTCTCTTCTAATAAACCTTTGCACTTAGGCAAACAGCAAAGAAAACCCTGGCCTTCTCATCCCTCACCTAAATCTGGCAGTCACTGTTCCTGCCCCAGCACCTCCCAAAATCTCCCTTCCAGTGCAGGAGAAACAAGAGACCTGGGTTCAGTCCCTGGGTCGAGAAGATCCCCTGGAGGAGGGCATAGCAACCCACTCCAGTATTCTTGACTGAAGAATTCTGTGGATAGAAGAGCCTGGCAGGCTACAGTCCACGGGGTTGCAAAGAGTTGGATGCAACTGAGTGACTTAGCACAGTACACACAGTTCAGTCGCTCAGTCATGTCCCACTCTTCTCGACCCCATGGACTGCAGCACGCCAGGCCTCCCTGTCCATCAACAACTCCCAGAGTTCACCCAAACTCATGTCCATTGAGTCGGTGATGCCATCCAACCATCTCATCCTCTGTCATTCCCTTCTCCCGCCTTCCATCTTTCCCAGCATCAGGGTCTTTTCTAAGGAGTCAGTTCTTTGCATCAGATGGCCAAAGTATTGGAACTTTAGCTTCAGCATCAGTCCTTCCAATGAATATTCAGGACTGATTTCCTTTAGGATTGACTGGTTTAATCTTTCCGTTCAAGGGACTCTCAAGAGTCTTCTCCAACATCACAGTTCAAAAGCATCAATTCAGGGGAACCACTATCACAGAGAAATCCTCTCTCTAATTTTAGATAGGGTTCCTCAGGCCAGGGCTGAGGCTTCCCAGCAAAGGTAGGGAGGGGTTTGGTAGCAAGAGCAGAAATAAATTACCTGGTGAACAGTGGCTGTTTCATTTTTGATGATAGGCTAGAATGCTTGTTTTTCAAAGCAAGTTTTTGTGGATTTTTTTCTTTGTCTTTTGTGTTTTTGGAGAACTCATCACAATTCTAAGTTTACCATTTTTTGTCTTTTATTAATTTTCTAGAGAGTTGGGTACCCTTATCTAAATAAGAATAGTTTGTAAGAACAGTAGTTATCAAAAACTACTTTTTAAAAAACCTATTAGCTCTATTCCTCTCCTTGTACATTAAAACCTCACATTCAACTCTTCACCAGTTTGTCGTTTACAATTATTTGTCAGATGGACTGAGTGTGGCTGTTTGCAACTATTTAAATGTGGATACCTTGATTTTTAGGGCTTCCAGGTGGTTCAGAGGTAAAGAATCCACCTGCCAAGGAGGAGACTTGGGTTTGATCCCTTGGTTTGGGTAGATCCCCTGGAGAAGGAAATGGCAACCTTCCCTAGTATTCTCCATGGGGTCATAAAGAATCAGATGTGACTCAGCAACTGAACAATAACAACCTTGATTATTAACCAAGAGAGAAGGGAGCAAGGGGACAATTATTTTCCTGATTTAAGTGTAAATGCCAAAGAATTATTTTGAATGGTTACCAAAGACCACTTGTATTCTAACAAACGTGCTAGTATAGTTACTAAAGCCTTTTAAAGTAGTTTTACTGGTGTTCAATTTTCTGATCCCATCCAGCTATTTTGAATAGTTTTAAAAAGGTATAATGTTAGTAGTAATTTGAGAATTATACACTTCATTCATTCATTTGTATTCCTGCTGGGTACCAAGTACCAGGCAGTACAAAGATAAATATGACCATTCCCTAAGTGGCTTGATTTTGGAAGGGTAAGAGAATGTTAGCCTAGAAAAGTCTTTAACTATTGCAAGTGTATATATGAAATAATGAAGTAGGACCAAGTGCTCATTAGTCCAGGAAGATATAAAAGTGCTTGCAGTGCTAACACTTGACTCTACACTTCTCATTCCAGAAAGGACCAAAAGAGTTTGTCTTGTCAATGTAGTGGCCCTGTTATGTGACACAGGCAGTCTGCTCCCTAGTAAGTTAGTCCGATTTTACTGGGCATGTTAAATTTGGCAGTATCTGGTCTCGTTTCTGAATGCCTCTTCAAAACATAATGTTTCAAATTTATCATATATAAAACTTGGAAACAACGTATGGAAGGTTCATGATGTCAAGGTTTTCAGGCTGTATGTATCTGAGCATGTGCTTGGTTTTTCACTTGTCTCCAGCTCTGCGACCCTGGGAACTGTAGCCCACCAGGCTCCTCTGTCCATGGGGTTTTCTTCAGGCAAGAATATCAGAATGGGTTGCCATTTTCCTCCTCCAGGGGATCTTCCTGACCCAGGGATCGAATCCATGTTTCCTGCACTGTGGGCACATTCTTTACCCTCTGACCCACGGGAGAAGCCCATATATATCTGTTCAGTTCAGTTCAGTCGCTCAGTCGTGTCCGACTCTGTGACTCCATGAATCGCAGCACGCCAGGCCTCCCTGTCCATCACCAACTCCCGGAGTTCACTCAGACTCATGTCCATCGAGTCAGTGATGCCATCCAGCCATCTCATCCTGGGTCGTCCCCTTCTCCTCCTGCCCCCAATCCCTCCCAGTATCAGAGTCTTTTCCAATGAGTCAACTCTTCGCATGAAGTGGCCAAAGTATTGCACTTTCAGCTTCAGCATCAGTCCTTCCAGAGAACACCCAGGACTGGTCTCCTTTAGGATGGACTGATTGGATCTCCTTGCAGTCCAAGGATCTCTCAAGAGTCTTCTCCAACACCACAGTTCAAAAGCATCAATTCTTCGGCGCTCAGCTTTCTTCACAGTCCAACTCTCACATCCATACATGACCACTGGAAAAACCATACCCTTGACTAGACAGACTTTTGTTGGCAAGATAATATCTATGCTTTTCAATATGCTATCTAGGTTGGTCATAACTTTGCTTCCAAGGGGTAAGCGTCTTTTAGTTTCATGGCTGCCGTCACCATCTGCAGTGATTTTGGAGCCCCCCAAAATAAAGTCTGACAGTGTTTCCACTGTTTCCCCATCTATTTCCCATGAAGTGATGGGACCAGATGCCATGATCTTAGTTTTCTGAATATTGAGCTTTAATATATCTGTATATCCTTTGTTTTTCATTTGATTCTCTCAACTTACTCATCTTTAGCCCTTCCTCCTGTTGACCTAAAACATGTAGAATGCCAGGCATTTCTTCAGCAAAGATGGGTTTATTCAGGATAGGCAGAGAATTACAATTTGGAATATGCAACAATGGTGAGAGGAGTACTATCTACCCCCATGGCAAGAGAAGGAAATGCTTTTATAGAGAACAGGAAGTTGAGAAGCTGTGATAAAAAAGGGTTCATGTCTTCCCACTGGCTGAGTCCTTGCCAGGAAAGAAAATTATTTTTCCTTGTTGGGCTCATGTCTTCACAGGTATGAGAGCTCCCTCTTCTGGTCTCCAGTTTCTATTAATTTTTTTTTTTTTTTTTTAGATTTTATTCTTTATTATTATTTTTACTTTACAATATTGTATTGGTTTTGCCATACATTGACATGAATCCGCCACGGGTGTACATGTGTTCCCCATCCTGAACCCCCCTCCCACCTCCCTCCCCATCCCATCCCTCTGGGTCATCCCAGTGCACCAGCCCCAAGCATCCTGTATCATGCATTGAACCTGGACTGGCGATTTGTTTCACATATGATAATATACGTGTTTCAATGCCATTCTCCCAAATCATCCCACCCTCGCCCTCTCCCACAGAGTCCAAAAGACTGTTCTATACATCTGTGTCTCTTTTGCTGTCTCGCATACAGGGTTATCATTACCATCTTTCTAAATTCCATGTATATGCGTTAGTATACTGTGTTGGTGTTTTTCTTTCTGGCTTACTTCACTCTGTGTAATAGGCTCCAGTTTAACTTTTTTATACTCATCAGTCAATACGCAGTTTTGATCCTGGCTGACCCTTGTGCTTGTGCTTAGTTGCTCAGTCATGTCTGACTGTTGTGACCCCATGGACTATAGGCCCTCCAGGCACCTCTGTCCATGGAGATTCTTCAGGCAAGAATACTGGAGTGGGTTGCCATGCCCTTCTCCAGGGGATCTTCCCAGCCCAGGGAGCTGATGTGTAAACCTTGTTTATAATTCCTGGATTTAGGGGGAAAGTTGATCGAATTATTTTTCTAAAATTCAACTTTTATCTTTGGATACACTTAGTGGGTCTGAAGGCCCTGCCTTCAAAATGATAACATTTATGAAAACTTTGAAGGAAACTGGAATAAATTTAAAATATGGAGATTGTCACAAATATGACAGACCTGAGGTAAAAGATTATATTTGCTGTGCTGCTGTGATTTATAATAAAAAATATATATACAGTATTTGTTCCTCATCCCAGCTTCTGGCACAGAACTCCCCAAACCCTTGGAATGTCTTAAATGAGGAGCACAATAAAGGTGTCTTTTGTTATGTTAATATGTTAAGGTAACTACAGCTCCCAAGGGTGGGGAATACCAACCACGTAATTCGGGGCCCCCATCCTCCAACCTCTGGGGCTAGGGGGCTGGCTAGAGGTTCTATCAGTCTGATGGCCAATGATTTCACCAGTCATGCTTATGAAACCAGGTAGCTCAGTGGTAAAGACTCTGTCTGCCAGTGCAGGAGATGCGAGTTCAATCCCTGGGTCAGGAAGATGCCCTGGAGAAGGAAATGGCAGCCCACTCCAGCATTCTTGCCTGGGAAATCCCCTGGACAGAGGAGCCTGGTGGGCTACAGTCTATGGGGTTGCCAAAAGTCAGACCTGAGTTAGCAACTAAACAGCAGCAGGTTATGACATGAAGTCTCTGTGAAAACCCAAGATGACGGCTTGCAGAGCTCCTGGATTGGTGAACTCAACAGTTGAGATACAGGGAAGGGCACCGTGCTCCTTGAAAACTCCTTGCCCTTGCCCTTCCCTCAGCCCTTGCCCAGTTGGTCTCTTCCATCCAGCTGTCCCCGAGTTATGTCCTCTTATAAGAAACCAGTAATCTAGTAAATGAAATATTCCTCTGCATTCCAGGAGCTGCTCTGGCAAATTTATTGAACCCAAGGAGGGGTCATGGAAACCTCTCATTTATAGCCAGTGGGTCAAAGGCACAGATAACCACCAGGGCTTGCAATTGACATGTCAAGTGGAGCAGTCTTATGAGCCCTTAATCTGTGGAATCTGATGCTCTCTTCAGGTGGGCAGTGTTGGAATTGAGTTGAATTGTAGGACCCGCAGCTGGTGTGCAGAAAACCCCCGCACAAGCTGGAATTAGGTATCAGAATCTTTATTTGCTATGTGGATATCTCAGCAAACAATTCTTATGTGGATTAGATGTCACCTTGAAGTTGGACAGGAGATTGGCTGCGATTTCCCTAAGGTCACAAAATGGTAAACTTACAGAAAAGCGGAGATCAGCAACCAGGAAACTCACTCCTTGGACACTTAAAAGATGGGGATTTCAGTTCACCCGACACACGAGGGGAAAGAGTGGGCACTGCCCCAAGCAAGTTGAAAGCGCTGTCTTGTCGGCCTTTGAGTCTTTGTCCTGAAAAGGAAATGATGACAGATGACCTGAAAAAAATGCCAATCATCAGAGAACTTTACAAAAAGACACAAAGGAGTGGCTTTTGTCCCTGTAGCTCTTTGTTTTTCCGAAAATTAAAAGCTGAAGGACACCTGAGCTCCACACTAAAGGACCTAAAAAACTGAAGGAGGAAGGGTGGAGTTTGCTGGGAACAGGATGAGTAGATGTGACTGGTGGTGACTCCCTGGGAGAGGTGAGGTTTTTTGTAAGCTGATGGCGAACTGCTATATCCTTGATGTCCTGTGATGCAGAAAGACACTGTGTCCTACCAAGAGTCCACTTTGGACGGCCAAAGAGTGGACAATACCACTGGCTAAATTCCATTTCTTTCAAGATTCCTCAAACTGCACCTCTGACACTCACTGAAATCTTGAAGAAAAAAGGAGGCAGTTGTGATTTAAAGGAGGAATTTGCTAAATGAGAAACCACTACTCTACACAATACCAGGTACAACGTTGCTTGCAGATTAAATTACTGTATATGAGGTTGTACCTCTTTCATCTAAAGTTTGTAATCCTGGGTCTTCCCTGGTGGTCCATTGGTTAAGACTTTGTCTTCTAACGCAGGGGGTACATTCCCTGATTAAGGAACTAAGACCCCATATGCCGTGTGGTGAAAAAACCAAAACATAATTATTGTAACAAGTTTAATAAAGACTTTAAAATGGTCCACATTAGAAAAAAAGTTTAATAAAAAAATAACAAAAAACTTTAAATAAAGTTTATAATCTCAGCTGCAGAAGGTAAAGAGAAGACTGGAGGCCTTCGTGCTTGTCCCTCTTAGACAAAAAGCAATACCAGGATCAAAACCTGAGTGGTAGGTTGTCAGGAGCCCCACCTAATGGTGATCGTTGTTGTTAGTCTGAGGGTTGTGCTGTTTTCACTGGATTTGCCTCATTAACTGTATCGTCTGCTGATAAATATCTCTTACTGACATGTTGTCTTGCTGTAGAAACGCTGATACCAATAGTTTATGTAAAGGAAGTGTCATCAGAAAGTCAGGTAGACCTTCCTCATCTGACTAGAAATGTCCTTCTCCAGCTGACAAGGTCCTCATTTCTCTTCTCTCCTGCAAAACTCATTAAAATAAAGTCACAGGTTCACTGTGCAATTTTACCGCACAACAGATAGGTTAAAAAGGTGTTCTATGAATAACCAAATAATGGGTTCCTCCTCAATTGAAGGGGAATAGACTAACGTATTCCATTTTCTCCATCTCAGAAAATTTTCTTGGAGAAGGAAATGGCAACCCACTCCAGTACCATTGCCTGGAAAATCCCATGGACAGAGGAGCCTGGTGGGCTACATGTGGTCCACGGGGTCACAGAGAGTCGGACACGACTGAGCAACTTCACTTCACTTCACTTAGACAATAGGGACCAATCAAGAACCAACACACAACGCTTCGAAAGAAACTGACCAATCAGACGTTCCCCTACCTAGAAATCCTTTTTTCCATGTATACCCCTATATAAGCAATGTAATCCAAGACCCAGGGCTCCTCCCTATAGCCACTGCGTCGGTATCGGTGGGAGCCCCAGCTCGAGCTTGGTAATAAAAACTCTCTTGCTTTTGCATCGGAAAAAAAAAAAAAAAAAGAAAATTTTCTTAAAACCCTTCCTCTTTGGTCGTTAGTGAGAACTAACAGGCAGCCAGGTAATTGAACAACAGCCAATGAAGGCTGAGTGGGGCACACAGCTACCACTACCGCCAAGAAAGCTTGCTTCTTTCAGGAGCCTGTGTGCTTGTGGTTAGGATTTTTGACTGCATGCATTTTTTTCTTGGAAAAATTGTCCTCAGTCTGCAAGATTCAATTCAGTCCAGCAATCAGTCTTGGTATCCCAGAAAGAACTGCGGCTTTCAAATGCTCTGAGAAGCAACAGAAGTTGTGAACCATGGCTCTAGGGTCTAGCGACTATGCTGGAGGGCTTCACCAACAGAGACGACTCAGGGATCTGCTGAAGGGAAGAGAAAAGATGGGCTTAAAGATGCAGAGGTGTGCAGCATGCTGCCTGCTGGGCATCCTCAAGGGGCTGCTGCAGCTGGGGAAAGCTGTGAGCTGGACCCCACCTTCCCCCACCCCCATGAGGATGGCCACATCTGGTTTTATTAAGTATCAAGATGGACAGTGTCCCTTGCCTCTGCAGTGCATTTTCTTCCATTATAAAAAAGAGGAGGAAAGAATAACAAGAAGGGCCCCCCCCAAAAAGGTCTTTTCAACATATTAACTATGACAACCCTTAAATTTTCACTCTTTTCTAGTAAAGATAAAAAGAGCTCCAAACATTGGCTCTTTCATCAGAAGTGAATTGCTCATACATGAAATTCTTAACCTTACATCCCTGAGGGGAGAAAAGGCGAGCTCGCAGAAGAGAGCTGTAAGAGGTCTAGAAAAGTCACTATAATTCTACATAATCAATCTTTCCTGTTTGGGGAGAAAAGACTGTTCCCCCTAATGTTACTTTGCATGCTACTATTACTTTGCCAACAAAGGTCCGTCTAGTCAAGGGTATGGTTTTTCCAGTGGTCATGTATGGATGTGAGAGTTGGATTGTGAAGAAAGCTAAGCGCCAAAGAATTGATGCTTTTGAACTGTGGTGTTGGAGAAGACTCTTGAGAGTCCCTTGGACTGCAAAGAGATCCAACCAGTCCATTCTGAAGGAGATCAGCCCTGGGATTTCTTTGGAAGGAATGATGCTGAAGCTGAAACTCCAGTACTTTGGACACCTCATACGAAGAGTTGACTCATTGGAAAAGACTCTGATGCTAGGAGGGATTGGGGGCAGGAGGAGAAGGGGATGACAGAGGATGATATCTGGATGGCATCACTGACTCGATGGACGTGAGTCTGAGTGAACTTCAGGAGTTGGTGATGGACAGGGAGGCCTGGCGTGCTGTGATTCATGAGGTCGCAGTTGGACGCGACTGAGCGACTGAACTGAATACTTCACTGAGAAGTAGGGTTAGAGCACCATCTTGTGGCCAGAATCCCTAAAATGCTGAACAGTAAAAAGAAAATAGTCTCGTTTGTTTCATTCCTAACTAGGATAATAGTCTGGGGGGAGGTTTTTTTGCTTTTAAAAATTAAAGTGTAGTTGATTTACAATGTTGTGTTAATTTCTGTTGTATAGCAAAGTGACTCAGTTATACATATATATACATTCCTTTAATATTCTTTTCCATTTTGGTTTATCCCAGAATATTGAGTATAGTTCCCAACAGTAGGACCTTGTTTATCGATTCGATGTGTAATATAGAAGTTCCAGTCCATTCCTCTCCCATCCCCACTGGCAACCACAGGTTTGTTCTCTTTATCTATGAATTTGTTTCTGTTTCATAATTACGTTCATTTGTGCCATATTTTGGATTCCACATATACGTGATACCATATGGTATTTTTTTCTGACTTACTTCACTTACTATAATGTATAGTTGCAAGGATAGCTTTTACTAATATTTCACTTCCTTCAAACCACATGATACTTTTGAGGCTAATATGCCCTATTTTATATATGCATATAATATAATATGAACTACAGTAAAAAAGAGTTAAGGCTTAGATAATTGAGTCTACAGACATCAATATTACACTTTTGGATAAGGAACTCTTTTGGGGCTGTGCAAACTGGAGGATGGGAGTGTCAGAATTTCAAAGTAAATGACTTCAGCATCTTTCTTCTCTGGTACCAAGGTTGAGTCAGTGCTTTCATATGCCACCAACTTCCCACGGTTATGATGACTGTCTTCTCAACATGGACTAAACATCAGTCAAAAAGGGGTCCTGGAATGGCCACTGAGTGCTCTTGGGTACAGTCCTTTGGCAACACCCTCACACCCACGTGGTCCCCTTGCCTACACATCAAACTTCTAATACTTACTCTCAAAGAGCAAATTAAGTAGTCGTTCACGTTGGTCGCAAGTTTCAAGTTATTTCACATGGAAGTGCGAGATTGCATAAATTGTCTTCTAGTTCTAGTTCATGGTATTTTAATTGGTGCTTTTTAAAGGTACCGGCTTCTCTGGTGTTTCAGATGGTAAAGAATCTGCCTACAATGAAGGAGACCCAGGTTCAATCCCTGGGTTGGATGATCCCCTGGAGAAGCGATTGGCTACCCACTCCCAGTATTCTTGCCTGGAGAATTCCATAGACAGAGGGGCCTGGCAGGCTACAGTCCATGGGGTCACAGAGTCGGACACGACTGAGCAACTAACACTACATTACAAAGTAGTTTTTATGAACTAGAGAGCTAGACTTGTTCCATGTGTAACCCTAAAGCATTAAAGGATCAGAAGCGTGAAAAACCTAGGTGGGGGGGGAAGATAATTCCCCTCCAAACTTGTAGACTACAGTCCTGCAAACTTCCCTGAGCAGGAGAAATATATCCGTAGAACTTACAGAGAAGGGAAGGATTACTCAGTTTGCAACTGAGTTCTCCAAAGACTTTTGGAAAAAAAATATTTAACTAAAATAAAATTAGAACATTACTCTAGCACATGCTGGATGAGAAGTGGCTGGAAGACACTTACCATCTTTTGCTTCCCAGAAACTTTTTATATAGTATCTCTTTCCTCCTATGTTATCAATGAGATGCTTGATGTGTTTACTTGTGGATGATACGTTTAAGGGTAGCATTTCACTATTGGGTGTGGTCCTCTATCCCTGTGATCAATTACTAGGAGTTGGAGTTACTCTCAAAAGAAAGGTGAAAGAGTTTACACATAACCTAACCAATCCAGCCAACTAGGTAATTCGCAAACTCCCCTTCAAAAGCAGTCTCTGCATTAGCTGTCATAGCTATAAGTCATCTTTTTTTACCTTGTTTAGTTGCCAAGTTGCATCCAACTCTTTGCGACCCCTAAAGTCCACTGGGCTCCTCCATCCCTGGGATTTCCCAGGCAAGAATACTGCAGTGGGTTGCTGTTTCCTTCTCCAGTAAGACCTAGATGATATTAATTCGGCTTTGAAACTGCTTGCTTGAGACTGGTTAGGAGTTTCAAAGATTCTTCATCTTTTCATGGCAAAAAGTGTTACCAGTTTAAACATTTTACCTCTTTTCTATTCTCAACTCCCACTTTTCTTGTTAACTTCTGAGGAGTGACTGTTGGCAGACTGAAACTGAAAATTATTACTGTTGCCAAAAAGTTGAAAAAAAATAAAGGGAATTTGCAGTAGGAGGACTACTGAATTGAACACAAAGGATTAAAGAATCAGAAAGACACACTCTTAACATGTGTCTTCTACTGAATTAAATGTGTTACAATATTTAAGAGCTGTGCTTGGGACATGGTTGCTATGATTATGGAATATTAAATTGATAAATACATACTTTATTTTTCCATTAACGTTTTAATCTGCTTTTGACTCTCATGTTTTATTTTAAAAGCATAAAATGTACACCCCTGCCATTAATTTTATAGAAATTAAATAGCTATGAAATTAACTTGTATACAGAATTTTAAACCGAGGCTTCTCTCACCATGGACCACAGGCTCTAAGAACACAGGCTCGGTAGTCGCCACCTAAGTTATCGTAAATGCCTGATTGTTATAATCAGCACCTTACATTTCTAAAGGTTAAGAGTTATAACTATTTTAGCTAAAACTATACTAGAGAGGCAGGGTTCACTAATCTGGGTATATCAAATTAAGCTACAATGAAATACATGAAGAATAACTTTTTTAAATTGGCATTACAGAAACTTCATGTAAAATATACATTCAAATTATGATACCTCAAAGTCAGAAGGGAATAAAATACACCTAACTGTACAAGTTAAATACAATAATAAGATCAAGAATTTGAGTTAAAATTTCTCAGGAAAATACTAAAAGATCAAAAGATTTTTGACAGAACAAAAATGAATAAAAAGAAAATAAAAGAAGTGACCTGATAAACACTTGTTCAATTTTAGGAACTCAGTATGAGGAACAAGACATATTTCTTTACAATTTAAAAAATGTCCAGCTTGGATCATCTTTTGACATTCGTTCGTCTCGCTGTTTTGCTCATGTTTCAGGCTGCACGTCTCTGGCTGGCTAACTGGCGGTGATGGTCTTTTCTGCTCTCACAGGCTCTTTGGGCCTAGAGTAGTCCCAAGGCTGGCGATTCTCAGTGAACCCGTAGAGTTTCCTAAGTGCCACTCGAGCAGCTTCTTCTTCTGCAACCAGTACTGTCTCCCCAGGGCCTTCTGCAATCAGCTTTTTATCACTAGGAAAAAAACCCCAACAATAGCCTGAAATTACATGGTGCATCATGAAACAAAGCACACAGATCAGTTTCCCCGGTCTAATTTTGGCAGAAATATTCACCAAAACTATCGGAAATATTGTGCCTTTTCTTTTCTTTCTACCAGCAGCGTATGAACTGCTGATGGAGGATGTGTTTAAGGCTTGCCAATCTGATAAGCAAGAGCATCTCATTTTGCTTTGCACTTCAATTAAAACTAAAGATGAAACATCTTACAACACCATCAATTTTCTCCTTTGCAATGTCTTCCACTGCTTGTATACCTACGAAGTCCTACATCATATAAAATTAGAAAAATATTTACCTAAACTTTAAAAGTCATAGTAAATATTCACAGTTTACACTTAACACTTCTATCCACCTGAAATCAACCCGGGGTAGATCGACTGTTACTAAAAAACCTAAAAGTTCTCAGCATGGACTGACTTATTTTGATGGACAACGTTCAGTTTCTTTTCAGTTCTAGGCTCAATTGAAGCTGTTACAAGTGTGGGCTGGGGTTAAATCTCTATTATAAGTCAAATTTTTTAAAAAGAAATATTTAGATTAGCAGGATACTTTATGAGATTTCTATAGTAAAAGGCTGGTTAACAAAAGCTACTATTAGCAGACCACAGATTATCTACTTTCCCCTAAGGATGACCAGCAGGAAAGGAAGTAGTTAGTGACTAGATCACCAAGGGAGTGAGGTTTTCAAAAAATCCTTTAATGCAATTCAAGGTTTATTAAAGAATTGTGAAAAATCAGTTTTTAAGACTTCTGACCAATATTATGAAGATTAAAATTTTACTAACCAGTATAAGCCAACAAAATACACAGGCAAAGCTGTGGTGCTTCCAGATTGCCTAGTGAGTCTAGATTCAGGAACTGAAATATTCCTTTTCTTCAGTTCTTGTACCAGTAGCCCCATGGGATTTATTATCTTCCAAATCTCAAAGAGTTCTTTTCCCGTCATTTGAGTAATTAAGAAGTCCTGCATATAAAAACATAATTTATACATTTAAGTTAGTATAAGGAAAATAAGGACCATAATTCAAAGTTCACTTTTAACAGAAATTTTAAAATTTAATGCGATTAAGAGGTATGAGGTAGTATGTATTGGGTTGACCAAAAAAGTTCATTTGGGTTTTTCCATCAGATGTGATAAAATAACCTAAAGAAACTTTTCGGGCAACTCAATATAAAATAAATAAAGTACCAAGGTATGTTGTACAGCAAAGGGAATATGCTCCTCAAGGTTTCTTCCTGGAATGACCTTCTTGGGGCAAATGTCACTTCTGTAAAACTTCCCTAACCCTGCTGGAATTAGTAGTCGCCTCCCCTGAGCTCCCTCTACACCTTACAATACCTGAGGGCACTGTCCACATTCCACTCTCTCTGCCTATGAGCTGTGAGCAAAGATTGAATCCCATTAAACTCTGGTTCCAGTGCTTGGCACAGTGCCTGGCACACAGGAAACAATAAATATTAGGTGAGCAAATGAATGAAGTAAGACCATTCAAACCAGTCAGTTCCACTATGGAGAGTGGCCGTGCTCACACTATACCACCAACACAGTTCTACTATGGGAGATGTCACAGCTCTTGACTGAGAAGTAAGATATTTGAATTATCTGTCTCTATGAGGGTCTATAATTGGAACTGTCAGCAGAGGCACTAAAATATTGTAAACAAGCATTTCCAAAATGGTCTCATGACTACCCTGTCTAGATTCAGGACTTTGAAATTAGGTATTTTAAACCAGTTTCCCTTACTGTTGGAATCTATGTATTTAGTTTCGACTCTTAAGTTAATCTCATCATTTTGATCAAGAAGGATACTTGCATTAACCAGCACTCAGACTTCATTCAGAGTTAAGGTCTCCCTTCCAACTTCCCAGCCAGGACTTATCTGTCTGTCTGTCTTATGGAAGCAGGTTTTTAACTGACACCTCTGGAGATGGAGCTGAGGGAAATAGAAGGAAAGGAAAGTAGAAGGTGTTTACTTGACTTGATGGCTAAAACCTAGTTTAGTGCTTTCTGAGTCTGCTCACTGTTTAAAACAGACACTAGTGAGCATTTTGTTCCCAGCTGGAGCCTTACAACTATGTACCTTCATGTGGGTGTTGGCTGTCAGCTTCTAGTTTTCTGGATAGGGTTCCTTTCAAAATGACATCCCTGCTGTGAATCCCACCTCAGGTCTTAAGGATTTTTAAACCCCTGACATCAGGTGCAGACTTTGGCCCCATTACTGCAGGTAATTTCTGCCAGACTGTTGCCTTAAGCGGGAGTGTCTGTTGACTGCCAGTTGACTGAATGTCCACTGCCTCATTCAGAGGCCAGGGGACCCTTTGAAGCCCTCTAGGAGAAGGCAGCGGCACCCCACTCCAGTACTCTGGCCTCTACTGTGCAGGCACAGTACTGGTTTTTCCAGTAGTCATGTATGGATGTCAGAGTTGGACTATAAAGAAAGCTGAGCACCAAAGAATTGATGCTTTTGAACTGTGGTGTTGGAAGAGACTCTTGAGAGTCCCTTGGACTGCAAGAAGATCCAACCAGTCCATCCTAAAGGAGATCAGTCCTGGGTGTTCATTGAAAGGAATTTTTTTGTGACTTGAAGTGACTGCCTGGACTATCCATTTGTAAGAAAGACCAAAACTCATGTTTTCATCCAAAAGCAAAGAATAAAATTTCTCCCAATTGACAACTTGTAAAAGGACAGTGGAGTTAAATCATACCAATTACTTAAGTATTTTAATTAGGCAAGCTACTGGCTAACAATGAATTTGGTGTACATAATGAGAGTGTTACTCGCTCAGTTGTGTCTGACTCTTTGCAACCCATGGACTGTATCCCACCAGGCTCCTCTGTCCATGGGATGTTCCAACCAAGAATACTGGAGTGGGTAGCCATGCTGATCCAGGGATTGAACCTGGGTCTCCTGCATTGCAGGGGGATTCTTTACCGTCTGTGCCACCAGCAAAGCCCATAATAGGGACTCAGAAATCCAAGACTGTATCACCTGGAAGAGCAGAACAGCAGCTGGTACTTTAGCAAGGAGCTGCCAAGCCACACTAGGCCCTCCAGCGTTGTCCTTTGGACTCATTCACTCACTAAACACCTGAGCCTCTACTGTGCAGGCACTACCCTTGTCCCTTAGGATGTAAAGCTAAAAACATGGCCTGCAGTCCTGCCATGAGGTAAACACTAAATTTAATATTTAATTCACCTCTAATTATTCAAGAATATTTAAGATACTACCATAAAAATAATTAAGATACTATCATAAAAAGCTTTTTTTAAGAAAAGGCAGAGGAACCAGAGATCAAATTGCCAACACCTGTTGGATCATTGAAAAAGCAAGAGAGTTCCAGAAAAACATCTACTTCTGCTTTATTGACTATGCCAAAGCCTTTGATTGTGTGGATCACAACAAACTCTGGAAAATTCTTAAGGAGATGGGAATACTAGACCACCTGACCTGTCTCCTGAGAAATCTGTATGCAGGTCAGGAAGCAATAATTAGAACTGGACATAGAACAACAGACTAGTTCCAAATAGGAAAAGGAGTATGTCAAGGCTGTATATTGTCACCCTGCTAATTTAATTTACATGCAGAGTACATCATGTGAAATGCTGGGCTGGATGAAGCACAAGCTAGAATCAAGACTGCAGGGAGAAATATCAATAACCTCAGATATGCAGATGACACTACCCTAATGCCAGAAAGCAAAGAGGACTAAAGAGCCTCTTGATGAAAGTGAAAGAGGAGAGTGAAAAAGTTGGCTTAAAGCTCAACATTCAGAAAACGAAGATCATGGCATCTGGTCCCATCACTTCATAGCAAATAGATAGGGAGACAGTGGAAACAGTGACAGACTATTTTGGGGGGCTCCAAAATCACTGCAGATGGTGACTGCACCCATGAAATTAAAAGATGCTTACTCCTTGGAAGAAAAGTTATGACCAGCCTAGACAGAATATTAAAAAGCAGAGACATTACTTTGCCAACAAAGGTCCATCTAGTCAAGGCTATCGTTTTTCCAGTGGTCATGTACGGATGTTAGAGTTGGACTATAAACAAAGCTGAGCACCAAAGAAAGATGCTTTTGAACTGTGGTGTTGGAGAAGACTCTTGAGAGTCCCTTGGACTGCAAGGAGACCCAACCAGTCCATTCTGAAGGAGATCAGTCCTGGGTGCTCATTGGAAGGACTGATGATGAAACGTGATGCGAAGAATTGACTCCTTGGAAAAGACCCTGATGCTGGGAAAGATTGAAGGCGGGAGAAGGGGACGACAGAGGAGGAGATGGCTGGATAGCATCACCATTTCAATGGACGTGAGTTTGAGTAAACTCCAGGAGTTGGTGATGGATAGGGAGGCCTGGCGTGCTGCAGTCCATGGAGTCGCAAAGAGTCGGACACAACTGAGTGACTGAACTGAACTGATAAAACCCTTTAGGTCTTTCTCAGTTTGGATCAGGAGAAAAATTCACATGTAACCTGCCAAAGTCACAGCGCAAAGAAGTAAAGTACAAAAAGAAATTTTTCTTTCTACCTCAAGCATATTGCAGCATGTGCAACTAACAATCACCTACCCTGATGAAGAGTGCAGTCCTCTCGGGTCCGCTGCTCTGTAGCAGGGCTCCAATCACTGCAAAGAAAGTCTGCCGTAACACAGCTGGGGGGACAGGGAAGTCCGCACTCAACGTCAACTGCTCCACTGCCAAATTTCTAGCCACGTGACACACAACTTCCTCACCGGTGAGATAGTCAACCAGACTTTTAACGCCTTCAGTGGGCAAGTCTGGGAACGCGTCCTCAAAAAATTGCGTGAGGCATGTCTGTGAAAAAGATGTCCCTTGCTCAGATAGTTCTTGATTATCTTTGAGGTTCAGAAGAACAGCTTCTTTCTCTATTCCAAGTTTTTGGCGTTTGGCCTCCTCACTTTTAATATAGCAACTATTAACAAATGCAGTTTTGAGAAGATCTAATGAAAAAGTTTCCTGTAACCGAGGGCCAAATGCTTGTATTTCAGCATGGTAATCCCAGTTGGGCTTCTCCGAACTGAAAATGTAAAACACAAGACAGTAAGAGATAATAAAGAGAACAAGATGTTGCTGTGATGCAAACATTTCTCATTGTGATGCCATTTTATTTAATTATATAAAGAAAATTTTAAAAGAGTGAGCTTCATTTTAATTCCAGAATCTGATTTTCTAAAAATTAAAACTTACTTCAGATGATTACTTGTGGTTCTTTGCTGGATTAACTGTCCCTCTGAGTCAACTGCCACATCAAAGCAGTTCACCAACAGAGACTAAGACCTTATCCTCACTTTTAGGTTCTATTGTTATAACCATGGAACTATGCTTTATACTCACACATGAAACACAAATTATAATTTCATATGTTCAAGTCATAAACACTAAGTACATTATATTTATCTTGTATTTTATTGTTTTAAGATTTGGAAGCATTCATTGAAAATTAGCAATAAAATCTAGTATCAATATTGTAAGTAGGTTAAAACTTCACAATCATTCTCAAGAACGACTAAAAGGTCTTTTAAAAACTAAAGACAATAAACCAAAAATAAAACTCTCAAGTAAAAAAGGGCTGCAAAGCATAAAGATCTGGGTTGTAAGTCATTAAGATATATATAATCTATATAATACATAAAGTTTCTAACAACTATAAAAGCCTAAAATGACTAACCTCACTATAACCAAATGTAGATTAAGAAGGAACACTATTTTACTATTGTTTTTAGGAAAAAACTTAATATTCTGTGTTGAAAAAATATAGAACTATGAACATATATATTCTTACCAGGTGTATAAACTAGATCGGCTTTTGGTGGGGGGGGGAAGGGCAATATTAAAATAGCTATCAATTTTCATACTAAATTTCCAAAGGGGCAATAACTTCAAAGCTATTCCGTGTTACATCGGTTTTAACAGCAACAGTAACTCAAACACCCGTCAAATGAGGCCATCAAAGAGTGAGGTGCGTCTAGTTGTACGACCACGACACAGGTCAAAGAAACATTATTTTTAAAAATGCAAAACCTCACGTATAAGGGGATATTTTCTGGAGTTATATAAAGACCTGAGGGTCTTCCTACCAGACTTTCCTCTAGGAGAACAAGATTAATTATGGCAAAAACCTAAAGCCAAGCTGTTTTCCCTTTCCTCTGGACAGTGGACTTGTCATTGTGTACTTTTATCCTTGCCCTATATCGCAATACTGTTTTGTGTTTTCCTCCTTCTTGTCCACACCCAAGGAATTCTGAAGCAGCAATACAAAGCAGGGGCTAAAACACGCAAGCCCGGGTATAGGTTACCCTCCAGCTGGCCTTATTTCTCACAAGTCTCAGTGTACAGGATTCCAAATGGGAGTTCCAAGAGCGTCGGGGGCAGCCATGCGCCCAGCTCCTCAGCAGAAATGCATTCCCTTTGGCTCCACCACGCGTCCACGACCCGTGGGTGTCTCTATCGCACAACTAGGGTCAAGCCAGGAGCAAACGAGCAATGAGCATCCCTACCCGCCACCCGGCCGAAGCCGCAGGGGAGCGCGCCCCGGCTCCAGGACCGCCACCCCTAACCTCTTCCCCCGGTGGCTCCTACCGGCGCACCGGCGGCGGCGGGCACCGGAGCAGGCGCCACCGCTCTAACTCCTTCTGGAACCGGAAAGCGGCGCGGAATCCCTTCTTCACTCCCCGAACCGGCGGAGCGAGAGTGGGGCCGGCCGTTGCCAGGAGGCAATTGGGACCTCGCAGCAGCAGCTTTATCAGGCCGGATGCCATTGCACCGGAGAAAGCAATGGAGGGCGGAAAAAGGAGAGCCGGAGCAGTGTCTCAGTAACACAGTTCCCCCGGAAACCGGGAGAGGCGGGGGCTGCCAGAGCCCGGTGGGTGGCGGCCAGTGGGGGTGTTTTAGTGGGCATGCGCAAACGTTGGTTTTTGGTTTTGTTTTGTTTTTTTTCTTTTTTCCCCTCAGTTCAGTCCAGTAGCTCTGCCTCATCCTCAGTCGTCACCTTCTCCTCCTGCCTTCAATCTTTCCCAGCATCAGGGTCTTTTCCAATGAGTCAGTTCTTTGCATCAGGTGACCAAAGTATTGGAGCTTCAATTTCAGCATCAGTCGTTCCAGTGAATATTCAGGGTTGATTTTTTTGTAAGATTGACTAGTTGAATCTCCTTGCTGTCCAAGGGACTCTCAAGACTTTTTTCCAACACCACAGTTCAAAAGCATCAATTCTTCAACGTCCAGTCTTCTTTCTGGTCCAACTCTCACATCCATACATGACTACTGGAAAAACTATAGCTTTAGCTAGACGGACGTTTGTCGGCAGATTAACGTCTCTGCTTTTTAATATGCTGTCTAGTTGGTCATAGCTTTTCTTCCAAGGAGCAAGCGTCTTTTCATTTAATGGGTGTGTAGTCACTATCCACAGTGATTTTGGAGCCCAAGAAAAAGAAAATCTGCCACTGTTTTCATTTTTTCCCCATTTGTTTGCCATGAAGTGATGGGACAGGATGCCATGATCTGTTTTTTTAATGTTGAGGTTTTTTTCTTTTAATATGGAATGCTTCACGAATTTGTGTATCATCCTTGCGCAGGGGCCATGCTAACCTCTGTATCGTCCCAGTTTTAGCATATGTGCTGACGCGAGCTAGAATGTTGAGTTTTAAGCGGTTTTTTTGCTCTCCTCTTTCAGTTTCATCAAGAGGCTCTTTAGTTCCTCTTCGCTTCCTGGCATTAGGGTGGTGTCATCTGCATATCTGAGGTTATTGATATTTCTTCCTGCAATCTTGATTCTAGCTTGTGCTTCATCCAGCCTGGCATTTTAAATGATGTGCTCTCCGTGTAAGTTGAATAAGCAGGGTGACAATATCCAGCCTTGACGTACTTCTTTCCCAATTTGGAACCAGACCATTGTTCCATGTCCAGTTCTAACTGTTGCTTGTTGACGTGCGTACAGATTTCTCAGGAGGCAAGTCAGGTGGTCTGGTATTCCCATCTCTCTAAGAATTTTCCAAAGTTTTTTGTGATCCACACAGTCAAAGGCTTTAGCGTTATCAGTGAAGCAGAAGTAGATGTTTTTCCAGAATTCTCTTGCTTTTTCGATGATCCAACAGATGTTGGCACTTTGATCTCTGGTAATTTGACTTTTTTTTCCCTACTTGGGCATTAATTACTCTTGGGTGTACAGAGCTTCATGGGCTTTGGGATCCAGAAATTTCTGGAAGAAGTTGCTACATCTTGTCAGTTGCTTTTGTTCCTTCTGTCCTAATTAAAGTAAGACAAGTGTTTAAAGAAAACACTTAAATTCTTAAAAAGAAAATTCTTATCAAGGTGTAGTCTTAAAGAGTTCAAGACCATGAATCTAGCAGCTGTTTATAGACAAATATTTACCTGGCATGTCTCCAGAATACTTCCTTTTAGGAGCCCTAGACTAAGAGATTATTGAATCCAAAATAAACATTTTTATTTAAAAACAATCTAAGTACAAACTGTTTTACAGCAAAAGGGGGAGGAGGGTGGGAAAAATAGGTCAAAATGGGAACAGTGGATTTATGTCATTTTTTTTCTTTATCTTTCACTCTTTAGCAATATCATCATATCGCTTTCTTTGTTGTTCAGTCACTCAGTCGGATCCAACTCTTTGCCCACTTATGGACTGCAGCACATCAGGCTTCCCAGGCCTTCACCATCTCTTGGAGTTTGCTAAAATCATGTCCATCGAGTAGGAAATGCCATCCAACCATCTCATCCTCTGTCGTCCCCTTCTCCTCCTGCCTTCGATCTTTCCCAGCATCAGGGTCTTTTTCAATGAGTCGGTTCTTCACATAAGGTGGCCAAAGTATTGAAGCTTCAGTTTCAGCATCAGTCCTTCCAATGAATATTGCTTTCTTACCAAACTGTTAATTTATTTTTTAAACTTAATATTAAGTCACGAAAGAAGACTGTCTGAATCCTCAAGTTTTGAACTGCCCACAAAACATGTAGATATTGAAAGAGCACGTCTTTCTGTGATCTCTCTACTTATTAATGGCATCCCCCATAGTCACCCAGGGTGGACTGCTATGTCTTCAGTTGTTCCTGTTTCCACAAATACCCTCTTTTGTCCAGGTGGCAAGTCTTTTTTCAGTTTATTTCCATAGGAGCTACCTGATGGCTAGCCTACCCCTCTCCCAGGTTATTTTAGTCAGCCTCTACTGTAATCAGTCTTCTTCCTTCCTTTCTTCCTGGACACATCTCATCTACATTCACCTCCCTGAAAACTGGTTCATAACAATGTACAGGAGTTGGTGACCAAAACCATCCCAAAGCATGCTATGACTTATCTCAAGAATCTCTAGTGTTAGGGTCTGGCAAAGATTCTCCTTGACCAAACTTCAGTCTGGCTTCTCTAAGCCCTCTTCTCAACAAGGCTTCCACCTCAGACTCCAGTCTGCCCCGTTGACAGGCCTGCATCACAGTTTCAGCAATAAAGTTAAATCAGTTTAGAGAGGCTCCCCCAACCTAATGTCTGAAAATCCTTGATATCTTATCAAATTCATAAACCTTACTATCCTCGTTATGTCTGATCACCCTTGCCTGCCTTTTGTAAGAATTTTGTCAGTTTAGTTTAGGCAGAATCGCTTAGTACCCCTAATGTTTCCTCCTAGTACTTTTCTAGCCACTGACCTCTACCTTCTCCTTGGTTTTAAATCCCCACTTCAGTTCAGTTCAGTCTCTCAGTTATATCCAACTCTTTGCGACCCCATGGACTGCAGCAGGGCAGGTTTCCCTGTCCATCACCAATGCCTGGAGCTTGCTCAAAGTCATGTCCATTGCGTCGGTGATGCCATCCAAGTATCTCAGCCTCTGTTCTCTTCTCTTCCTGCCTTCAACGTTTCCCAGCATCAGGGTCTTTTCCAAAGAGTCAGTTCTTCGCATCAGGTGGCCAAAGTATTGGAGCTTCAGCAGCAGTCCTTCCAATGTATATTCAGGACTGATTTCCTTTAGGATTGACTGGTTTGATCTCTTTGCAGTCCAAGGGACCCTCAAGAGTCTTATCCAACACCATAGTTCAAAAATTGCCACTTGTCCATGATGTATTGGAAACAGCCCAGTTCTATGCTGGTGTCTCTTTCCCCTTATCTTTAGGGGAATAGTTCCTAAATAGTTCCTAAATAGAATGTATTAACTACTGTCCAGCTCTCATTTTTCTTTCACAGGTCATACAACTCAGTTCAGATCTCTTAGCTTAACCTATCAAGAAGAATAATCTGAATGGTTCATTCCCGTTTGTAAAAGGGTCATGTATGGATGTGAGAGTTGGACGGTGAAGAAAGCTGAGCGCCGAAGAATTGATGCTTTTGAACTGTGGTGTTGGAAAATACTCTTGAGAGTCCCTTGGACTGCAAGGAGATCCAACCAGTCCATTCTGAAGGAAATCAGCCCTAGGATTTCTTTGGAGGGAATGATGCTGAAGCTGGAACTCCAGTACTTTGGCCACCTCATGCGAAGAGTTGACTCATTGGAAAAGACTCTGATGCTGGGAGGGATTGGGGGCAGGAGGAGAAGGAGACGACCCAGGATGAGATGGCTGGATGGCATCACTGACTCGATGGACGTGAGTCTGAGTGAACTCCGGGAGTTGGTGATGGACAGGGAGGCCTGGCGTGCTGCGATTCATGGGGTTGCAAAGGCTCGGAACACAACTGAGCAAATGAACTGAACTGATGGGGAGGGAGAAAAGGAAAGAGGGATATGACACATATGGCAAAACAAGCTGGTGTATTTCTGGGTGAAGCAAGTTCTCTCAGAAGAGGTGAGAGGGGATGATGGTTGGGCTTTGTGTTACACTGCATGTGAAATACTGAAAATTCATGGACTATCATTCAAATAAATTCAAAGCACAAGGAACTGTTATTTTTGCAGTATTTCATTAATTTAGAGAAATAGTCTAACAAATGATCTACTAATATAGTTGGAGAGAGGAGTATTAAAGAAAACGGGGGGATCACAGTTTTTTGTTTATAGAAAAAGGCTCAAGTCACTGACCTTTCCTGAGTTCCAAAGAGTAGTTACTAATTAGGGGAGTGAGGGAACACAGAAACAAAGGAAAAGCAGTCAGCAAGAAAAGTAACAATAGCTTAAAGGATAATTCAGTGATAACAGTCCTTGTTCCTCCTCAAGGGAGAGTCTAGCAATCTGATGTGTATCTTTGAGTTGTTTTGCAGAAACTAAGACCCCCGCCACCCAGGTGGAGAATGGTGACTACAGGCTGACCAAAAGTACATGTACCCTAAACAAGTGGGAACCAGAAGGTTGATGATTAAGATTTCTAAACATAGCCAATCACCACCAAGCAACCAGAAGAGTCATGAGTCGCAACCCTTACCTCAAATGTTGCCTTTAAAACCTTCCCTGAAAGCCACTCTGGGAATTGGCTCTTTTGAGCATGAGCTGCCTGTTCTCCTTGCTTCTCTTAGGCAGCTGCTTAGTCATGTTTTTTGTTTTTGTTTTTTGACCCCCACATACTATAGCCTACCAGGCTCCTCTGTCCATGGAATTCTCCAGGCAAGAATACTGGAGTGAGTAGCCATTCCCTTTTCCAGGGGAATCTTCCCTACCCAGAGATCAAACCTGGGTCTCCTGTGTTGCAGGTAGATTCTTCACTGTTTGGGCCATCAGGGAAGCCACCCTGCAAATAAACACTGACTTTCCTTCACTACAGTGTGGTGTCAGTAGCTTTGCTGTGCATGGGGCTAACGGATCCAAATTTGGTTCAGCAATATTTATGCTCCACAGATACTAGCTGTGAGCACCCAGCCAGCTCCTAGCAACACCCAAGTCTGGCTGACAGTACCAGGCCAACTCCTAGAAGTCAAGGGCTGGTTTTCTCTTTTTCATAGCTTTGTGACCTTAAATAAGTGATTCAACTTCCCAATGGTTCAGTTTTCTCATTTCCAAAGTGAGACTGCGAGAGCACTTACCTCTTCACCTCTTAAATTGTTATCTGGATGAAGATAACCCATGTAAAAAAGCTATGGTTTTTCCAGTAGTCATGTATGGATGTGAGAGTTGGACTATAAAGAAAGCTGAGGCCAAAGAATTAATGCTTTTAAACTGTGGTGTTGGAGGAGACTCTTGAGAGTCCCTTGAACTGCAAGATCAAACCAGTAAATCCTAAGGGAAATCAATCATGAATATTCATTGGAAAGACTGACGCTGAAGCTGAAGCTCCAATACTTTGGCCACCTGATGCGAAGAGCTGCCGCGTTGGAAAACACCCTGATGTTGAGAAAGATTGAAGGCAGGAGGAGAAGGGGACGACAGAGGATGAGATGGTTGGATGGCATCACCGACTGGATACATGAGTTTGAGTAATCTCCGGGAGTTGGTGATGGACCGGGAAGGCTTGCGTGTTGCAGTCCATGGGGTCGCAAAGAGTCATTACACGACTGAGCGACTGAACTGACTGAACCCAATAAAGATTTTAGGATCGTGCTTGGTATATAGTCGCCACTCAATGAGTGCCTTTCAAAGATTCTAAATTGCATTCTTATTTTTCGCACTTTAACATGTCTGGAATGGAGATGTGGCCCAAACAAAGGCTTCTTAGAATGGATACAGTATAGTATTGTTATTTTCGATAGGTTCTAGTTTGAGGGACAATTCCTCTTCACCGCCAACTGCTCAATCCATTCCTGGATCCATGAGTTTCCTTTTCGAACTTTGTAACCTCTCCCACTTCTCAGGCGAGCCATTTACAGGCCTCTCCTGGCTACGTAATTTTTTAGCTGCGCGGCTTCCTCAGCCAATACGGTAGGCGGCGGAAGCACTCGAGAGCTTACGGCGGCGCGGCACCCACGCGGCCGAAGGAGCCGGAGCGAAACCCAACTGGTCCCCGCCCGCCCGCAGTCAGCTGATGGGCCGACTGTCGCGGAGACCGCAACCGCCGCTCGAACATGGCGGCCGAGATTCACTCCAGGCCGCAGAGCAGCCGCCCGGTGCTGCTAAGCAAGATCGAGGGGCACCAGGACGCCGTCACGGCCGCACTGCTTATCCCCAAGGAGGACGGAGTGATCACGGCCAGCGAGGATAGGTAGGGCCGGCGGCTGGTGCGCGGCAGGGCCGAGGCGCGACGAGGGCGGCCCGGATTCCACCGGCGCCCGGGTGTGGGGGCCGTGGGGGTCGCCAGCCTTGGCCCTCTCCGCGTGGGGGCGTCCACGGTCCCCGGGTCCCGCGGCCCGTCGCCCCCCACCAGCCCGTCTTGGTCGCCGGGACCCCCTCCCTCGAGTTCCCGCCTGTGGGGTCCTCCAGTCTCGACCCGCCGCCGCGCCTCTCTGGTTCCAGACGCCAGTACGTGGTTCGCACCTCCCGGTCCGGGACACCTGTCCCAGCCCCCGGCCACTGCGCTCCCCCAGCCCGAGACCCTCATCCCCGCCGCGCCCCTCCGGTCCGAGACCCCCCACGGTATGCTCTTCGAGCCCGGGACCCCCGCCCCCCTCAACTCTCCTTTGCCCAGAGCTGGAAGCGTCCTCTCCGCGGTCCGTTCCAAGCCGCCTTCTTTGGGAGCCAGGACTGGCCTCCGGTTCCCGCGGGACCGGGTGCCAGGGAACCCTTTCTTTCAACAAACCTCCATGGGCTTCAGCACTCTTCTGCCCTACGCTGGGGTTTACACCTCTCTTTGGCGCTCACCACGTCTCCAGATCAGTTACTTTTCCAAAGCTGTTAGAACCACCTGAATTGTTATTTACAAAACAATGTTTGTTTTTTTTCCCCCCAAAAGTGACTCACTTAAGAAAAGACTCTAAGAATAATAAAAATGCTTTTATTTTTAAAGAAATTTGATATTTCCACTGTTAATGGAAAACCAGTTATCCCTTGCCATAAAAAATTGATGTCTAAAACGTTCATCTCTGTGCACCTAAAGTCAGCTCTTGTTAACAGGGCGTCTTGCCCATCATACTTTGGGAAACACTGATCAGATGCGATTTTCTCATTCTCCCCAAGAGGAAACTGAGGTTCGTGGAAAGAAAGGCACAGAGATACTGGTGACGCCAGAAATGCACCCCAAGATTCCCCAGTCCAGCTCTCTGGTCTTTCCAGGGTTTTGTGATTGGTTGGGAGAGAGATTATTTGTGTTGTAACTTTAGCATTTTGTAAGCCCTTAAAAGTTTCAAAGGTTAGTGGCTTTACTGTGGGAATTTGGAGGAAATGACTGATGTTTTTGAGAGAAACTGTGTTTCCTTGCTGCAGTGAGTGTTCTTAAACGGTGGTATTGCAAAAGTGGAAAGTCTTTCTGGAAGAAGGAAGGTTCAGCTGTTTTGTTAAAGTGGGAAGCACAGTACAGCCTTTTGTCGTCTAGTTTTTGAAGTCTGTAGTTTTGAGGGCCTGTTCCCATTGAGAAGAGGAAACCCGAAACCCCCAGCGCCTATTTGACCTTTGTGTTTTGCTTTTGAGTGAGTTTGTTGTGAGCAGGCAATTTACGAGTAACTGACCGCCAGCGAGGTGGAGAGTGATTGGTTAAACGTGGATGTGGGTGTGTCACCAGGAAGGAGTGGGAGACTGCGGGGTGCCTGAGCCACGGGGAGAAATTGTTCTTGTTCAGTTGCTAAGTCTCATGTCCTTCTCAAGGAGAAGAAGAAACTGTTTTAAAAAAAAGACAAAGGACAGAATAATGATATTTGCATGATATGAACATAGATGGAGACATCACTTTATACAAGTTAGCTGTCTTTGTTCAGTAAAATATTTTAGTCATGACTCATGTGTGTTGGGTAAGTTGCTGAGTATTTGCGATTACTGGCCAGGAGCAGTGTTGATCAATGTTTTATGGAAAGTGATTACTTAGCTGCTCTGGGACTGAAGTGTTCTGGGAGACACTTTCATGGGGGCACAGCAGGGTCCTGGCAGAGGACTGGACCAGGTGAGGGGTTGGGGCCTTGGGTTTCTAATTTGTGTTTCAGGCCCATGGAACTTTATGGGAGGCACAACACTCGTTGAAGCAGGTTCTGCACTTTATGAGATTTATGAAAGCACATGGCTATGAGTTTTTTTTGTTGTTGGATATGGTGGTTTGTTTTCACATTGTCATAAGTGTGTGTCATATTCTTCAATTGTTTGTTTATTCACTCATTTATAGATTAGAAATAATCTCCTTATTGAGTGCCAGGCCCTAGACAGAACAAGGAGCAAAAGTCACAGAACTTGCCCTTATATAACTTCTGATTCATGATTTTATGGCCCCCGACCTGATAGAACCAGCCAGGAAATAGAACACTGACCACCATTTATCATCAAACAAGCATTTATTGGGCACTTACTGTGTGCCAGGCCTGTCTTAGATCTGTGGGTAGAAAACACGAGCGCTGAAATTAATGTTCCCAAAGGGCTGGATGGTGTGGTGAAGAGATGGCCCTGTGCTCTCCACTCCCTGGGTGCTGGGGAGACACAGGGGAAGGAGGGTCCTTGGGTGAGTGCTGGGTTTCAAGAAAAGCCTCCTGGAAGAGATAACACTAGTGGAAGGAGTGGTCTCTGTGACCCTGGTCCAGGCAGAGGGAAATCGCAGGAGGGAGTCGCAGGCGGTACAGAACCATGGTTATTTCTAGATGCCCAGAGCAGAAAGTGTACTGAGAGCTGGAAGGCCCAGTGTCCAGTTATAGAAGGATCTTCCTTGTGTGCCACTGTTAAAATTTGGACTTCAGTTTGCGAGCAGTGGGAGACCATCAAAGAGTTTAAAGCAAGCAAATGATACCGTCAGAATGTGTACTTGAAATCCTTCTTTATTTCAAAATATTTATGCATTTACTTGGCATGAAGGGGTCTTAGTTGCATCATGTGTGTGCTTGGTCAGTCTGCCATGTCCGACTCTTTGTGACCCCATGCACTGTAGCCGCCTGGCCCCTTTGTCCCTGGGATTGTCCACGTAAGAACATTGGAGTGGGCTGCCATTTCCTCCTCCAAGGAATTTTCCCGTCCTAGGGATCTAACCTGCATCTCTTGCTTCTCCTGCATTGGCAGGCGGATTCTTTACCACTGCACCGCCCGGAAAGCCCCTGTAGCATGTGAGTTCTTTTTAGTTGCGGCATGTGGGATCTAGCTCCCTGACCGGGGATCCAACCCAGGCCCACTGTATTGGGAGTGTGGCGTCTTAGCCACTGGACCACCAGGGAAGTCCCCCAGAATTTGAACTTTAAAAATTGCCTTGTCTGACTTTAAAAATAGCAATAGTTAACCTTTTAAAAGTCCCCTCCCTCTTTCAGTAGAGAATTGGACCAGTGTATGTGAGTGCATCCAGTCCTCACATCTCCCCATGAGATGGTTTCAATCACTTTCTCTTATCGACAGTTCCAAATTTCAAGGTATTGTAAAAGTCAGAGGTGTTTTTGTTTGTTTTTGTGAGTTAGGCCTGAAAACTCATTGGTGCTAAAACTTGACCTCCATAGATGAGAGTGTTTGTAATCTTTATCCCATGTGGCATGAATATTCATTTGTTTTACTGCAGAGAGATCAGTGCATTTTATTGTGGGTCCTACTGGGAGTCTTATGGACCCTGTAGTGTAGGTGTCTTATTGCAATGGGCATTTGGCCATTTAGAAAACTGGGGTGTGAGGGGCACTGAAGTAACTGTTAATTCCCAAGGTCACATTGCCAGTAAATGATGGGAATGAGATTTGAACCCAGGTCTGACTCTGAGGCCCTAGTTCTTTCTGCTGTGCACCTAGTCCTACACGTTTGGAGAACCTGAGTTGAGGCAGTGTCAGTGGTGGACGACTCCAGCAACAAGTGTGAAATGCTAGGATTCTGCCTTTTGCCCTCCCCCCCGCCCCCTGGGGGAGGGACGTTTGGCAATATCTGGAGATATTTTGGTTGTCATAACTGGGGGAGGTTACTCCTGGAATCTAGCGGGTAGAGGATGTTGAACATCCTGTAACACGCAGGACAGTCCCTCATGAAAAGGATTGTCCAGCTCCAAATGTCATTAATGCCGAGTTGGAGAAACCCTCGTCTAGGCTTAATGTACTTGTTTGTCTGATTTGCCTAGATAGTGGTTCTCAGAGCTTGCATGTGCATCAGGGTCACGTGGAGAGGGATCTTGTTAAAGCACAAAGATCCTGGTTCAGTAAGTCTGGGGCTGGGCCCCAGAGTTTGCCTTTCTGTCACTTTCCCAGTGATGTCCATGCTGATGCTGCTGGTCACACTTGGAGGGCCATTGCTTTACGCAGAAGAGAATTATTCATCGTGCTTGTCTGTGGAGAGGCACTGGGAAAGAATACTGTTTATACTTTGTCCTCTTTTTTTTTTTGGTCAGTTTATGGGATCTATTTGCCTGGAGCCATTTACATATACCCATCTTTTTCCTAGTAAATCTGAACTATATCTGGCCGTGCTAAGTACAGAGAATTCCCCCAAGGAGTAATAAACTAATATGGAGGATTCAGCTTAATTCCATGGGACCTGGAGTCACTGCTAATGGTTTGGGGAGCAAGTTTAGGGGTCTGATCAGAAACCTTCAGGGATTACTGTGCCCTGAAGGGTTAACAGAGAATGGTGCTGCTCTTTAACGTACATTCACTTGTATTTTGTTGGGGCTTCCCAGGTGGCTCAGTGATAAAAGAATCTGCCTGCCAATGCAGGAGATGCGGGTTCAACCCCTGGGTCAGGAAGATCCCCTGAGGAGGAAATGGCAACCCACTCCAGTATTATTGCCTGGGAAATCCCATGGACAGAGGAGCTTGGTGAGCTACAGTCCATGGGGTGGAACGAGTTGGACACATCTGATGACTAAGCACACACACACACACAAATTCCTTTGTTTAAGCTTCGTTCTTCATGAAACCTTAGTATTTTTAAATTTTAGTTTTCAGTTGCACGTTGGAACTAGAATATCTGAGCATGCAGCGCAGAAAAACGATACACTGGTAAAGTAAAAAAAAGATATTCTTGAGTCAGTGGAGTATGACTGTCTTTCTAGTCAGGAAACTGTAAAAATAAAAGTAATAACCTCAGTGTTACGTTTCAGAATTTAACTGCAGCAGTCATTTTCCTGGTCGGAGAAACAGAAAATGAGACTGTACTTTCAGGACAGAACTGAAATGTTGTGAGGCAATAGGAAATGATTCCCTGGACACGTTTGCTTTCTGAACTTCTTTGAGTTGCACCAAAAAATTTAGACAGTTGGTTAGAAAAGGATAGATAGCATTTTTTTAAAAGTAAAATCTTACTAAAAGTCTTACCGGTAAGTTAAGGCTATGGGCTAGCTATCTTCAATTTTGAAAAATAGAGTTTGGAGAGATGCCTGCTGATACTACTGTTTCAGGGGCCTAAAGATCAAGGTTGATTTCTGCAAGAAATTGTTTTGTCTGGCCTAAGTCAAACAGAGAGAGATTGCGTATATTTTAAGATATTTTAGGATGTTGCACTTAGGCTGGTAAGCAATAGAGATCACAGAAGACTAACTTTTAAAATATTTTTGGTAGCATCTTCCTTTTTTCCTCCCCCCCAAAAAAAACATTTCCCCCTAATAAACATTAGCTGTTTATTTTTTTGTTTTCTTTTAGACATTTCTAAGCATATTAAGATGGTTTGAAGGAAAGCTGTATATTTAGTAGCTGTTTCACAGAAACAATGCTAAATAAACAAGCAACTTGATTTTTAAGTGTTATCCTTGGGAGGAAACCTGGTATAGCTGGAAGTTTTCAGTTTATACAGAAAACCAGAATGTTAACTGCTGTGTTTTTGTTGTCTTACAGTGCCTAAAAATAGACTTTCATTTGTGTTACAAAATAAAGTGAAGAAGTGAGATGTCGGAAGCCTGCGTAGGAAAGCATCTATTGCTGTGTCGTTAGGAGTGGATTTTCATTGTTAAGATCATTTTCTTTTATAGTATAGTTTAGAACAGATTCTGAATCTTGAATGCCTGAGTTTGAATCCTAGCCATGTGACCTTGGGCAGGTTACTTTTGTCTCCCAGTGTTGTAGTTTTGTCATCAGTAAAATGGAGATAATAAAGGCTCCAGCCTCCTAAGTGTGGGAATTAGATGAATTCACATGTAAAGCACTTTGAACGGTACCTGGCACAGAGAAGGCACTTCATGTGTGTTGGCTATTATTATTTTCATTCCCATTTATTTTGCACTTAATTGCTGTAATCTCATCAGAAGCTAAGCATGTCTTTGCTTACTGTGACTTTTGAGTGCGCATGTGCATGCGTGCTCAGTTGTGTCTGACTCTCTGCTGCCCTGTGAACTGTAGCCCGCCGTGCTCCTCTGTCCATGGGGTTCTCTGGGCAAGAATCCTCCAGTGGGTTGCCGTTTCCTCCTCCAGGGGATCTTCCTGACCCAAGGACCAAAGCCGCATCTCTGGCGTCTCCTGCATTGCAGGTGTATTCTTTACCACTGAGCCACATAGGAAGCCCCTGGTATATGTGTGTGTGTGTAAATAAAGTGAAATTTTTCCTGCCTGAATAGAATAGTTTCAGAGCAATAGATGCTTTCCTGCCCAGGCTTCCGACTTCTCACTTCTTCACTTTATTTTGTAACACAAATGAAAGAGTCTATTTTTAGGCCCTGCGAGACAACAAAAATACAGCAGTTAACATTCTGGTTTTGTGTATAAACTGAGAACTTCCACTTTGGGGGTCCCTTACAGACCTTATAACTGTCTTTGAGTCATGCCTTTTCAGCATTTCCATATTTGGTCGCTTACAAGTCATTTCAGTCACATGTTTTCACTTATAAAAGTCCTTGCCCTGCTCGCTGTGTAAGGGGCCCCCTAACCACCGCCAGGTTCCTTGATTCACGAGGAGGACTGCCATCGTGTGGTCATCCTCACGGCCACAATGTATTTCAGGGGCAGGACAGGAAGCAAAAGTGATGAAGGGAAAGGTATGGGCTGAAGTCCAGAGGAAACCAGGCGTGAGCTTCCAGGAGTCCTGGCCCTGTAGAGACTCTCAGGAGATGTTCCATTCCCCCAGCCAGGAGTTATCCCACACGTGTGAAATACTCACACTGGCTACCTCCAAGCTGGTTAGAGGCTCAAGCTACCCAGGCTGTCACTGGGGGATGTTCCTGAAGGCAGCCTCTGCCTCACACGTGCCGGAATCCCAGACTCCCAGAAGGAAAGCAGGAGGTCAGTGGTCTCTCAAATGGTAGTTTTTTTTTTTTTAATTTTTTCCCATATTTATTTATTTGGCTGTGCCGGCCTTAGTTGTGGCATGCAAACTCTTGGTTGTGGGATGTGGCATCTAGTTCCCTGACCAGGGATCAAACCCAGGCCCTCTGCATCGGGAGCTCAGAATCTTAACTCCTGGACCCCCAGGGAAGTCGCTCAAACCTTAGTTTGAGAAAATCCTCAGTAAATAAATCTGGAAGAAGCATGGACCAGAATTGCAAAACAGCTTCATTATCTCCAACTGTTTTTCTTTTAAGTTCGTTTGCCCTTGTATTTCAAGATTTCAAGGCTGTGAGGAGTTTGGAACATTTTTTTTTTTAATTTGGAAGTTAATGTTGCATGGACCCTACCTGGACTGACTCCATCCTCTCCTCCTGCTCCTCAGAGGTTGTAATAGCTTTTACCCTCACACTGGCTCACAGGGTAAAATAGCTTTTACCCTCCTGGGTGGCACAGAGGTCACAAAAGATAATTTTGAGGCTGACAGTGGAAACATAGCAACAGGCATGGTTCCTCAAGTCAGAAAGAAAACGTCTTCTCAGGTGGAAGACCCAGCCACCCGGCTTGTGGAGCCATTATTCTAATTTAGGGGCTGGTGAAGGTGCGCCTGTCCTTTGCCCCTGGGTAAAAGTCTGCCGGTGACAGAGTCAGCAATCTGAGGGTCCCCATCATCATGGACAGGATTCCTTCCCTAGACTGTAGAAGGGGATGGAAATTTAAATTTTCTAAGCCAATCTGATTTTCCTTTATTCAAAAAAGGCTAGTTTCCCTGCCTTTCAGTTTAGTTAATTCAGTAAAAATCTAGTGTTTTCCCCCTTTGTTATTCAAAGAGGAAGGCTGCTTTCTGCCAGAGTAATGAATAGGGCAGAGTTCAAGAGACGTGGCCGGAAGGAAACTGCTGTTTATTTGATAAAAGCAGACAGTACCATTAGGGCTTCCCTGGTGGCTGATTGTTAAGGAACCCAGCTGACAATACTGGAGAGTTGCATCCCTGGGTAGGGAAGATCCCTTGGAGGAGGAAATGGCAACCCGTTCCAGTATTCTTGCCTGGGAAATCCTGTGGACAGAGGAGCCTAGTGGGCTACAATCTATAGGGTCACAAAAGAGTGAGACACAACTGAAGCCACTGAAACAACATTGTACCATATCCTTTCCTCCTTTCCCTTTTAGGCCAACATCTTAGTGTTGTATCAGTAGAAATTGCTCGGGCTATCAGAATTATGCATTTTTATCCGTAGCCCTGGAGATACTGTCAGACTAGGAAAACACATCCTTTGACGTAGGTAACACAAATGTTTGGTCATTTACCAAGGTATAAAATAGCATCAGCAATCCTAGGAGCGACTGGAAAATCAGATTGATTTCCCCAAACTTACTATTTTTTTCCAAGTTTAAAAGAAATCAGGCTTGGGGCTTAATTTGTAACACATGCTATATTCTGTATTTTTTTACGCCAATTCAATGAATAAGCCCTGTATATCAGTTTACAATTTAAAGATGATTAAATTGTTTTAATTTAGCTATTTGGGGATGATTAAGGTGTTTTTTGGAGAGCTTTTTGAAAGAGCTGGTTTTAGAAATGCTGATGTATCAGGCAAGGTAGAATTTGACCTTGGGATTTTATAGAAACACCTGTGTGCTATTTGAATCTCACGGCCATGATTTTCAAAGCAATCAGAAAATAACATGTACTGAACCCAAATGTATGTTCTTATTGGGCGATAGGTTTGAAAACGGTATTAATCGTGACTTGCACAAGGTGCCTCTGGGTTTGAGAGCCAGTGCTTTTCAGGAGGAAAATTATGCTTTAATCTGTCTTTTCTCTGTGTTGTAGCATACGTAAATGAGATTTTATAAACTTGGTGATTTCCAAAAGTATGTTTTTAACGTGCTTTTGATCAGTTCTTTGACAGAGTGAAATCAAGGGGCTAGAAAAGATCAAAGGAACCTTTGTTCCTCATCAGGAGTATCTGTGAGCAGGTGAGATTTATCTGTATCAGATAAATCTGTGAGCAGGTCACAGATTTATCTCCCTGGAATAGGTGCTTCTTTCTTAAACCTGTTGGTTTTAGTCTGCTTTTTATGTATTTACTCTAGTAAAGGAACATACAGAATTATTATTCTTGATAGGATGAAAAATACTGAGTAATATTTAAGAGTAATATGTTCATTTGTGCTTTTGCATAACTTCAATTTCTTGGAAATAAAATTAGCATCTGAGCAAAGTGAGGATCCTAGATCTCAGTTAAAAGTAAAAGTGGACTTAATGTGTTTACTGCTGCTGCTAAGTCACTTCAGTCGTGTCCGACTTTGTGCAGCCCCATAGACGGCAGCCCACCAGGCTCTGCTGTCCCTGAGATTCTCCAGGCAAGAACACTGGAGTGAATTGCCATTTCCATACTCTGAAATTCTTGGCACTTGGTCAATGCCAAATGCTGTTTTTATTTCCATTTTTAAGGTCAGAGTCCTAATTATTCTTAAAGATGTACTACTTGGAACAGGCGGCATTGTATCAGTTAGCTATTGCTGTGTTGTCGGCCATCGTGAAATTCAGAGGCTTAAAACAAGAACTGTCATCATTGCTCGTGAGCCTGTGATTCCCCTGGACAGTCCACCTGCTCACAGCCAGACTTGCTGATACACGTGTTGGCCCTGCTCATTTCAGCCAGTCTCTTTCACGGGGCTTGCTGGCCACAGACTGGTAGAGGATGGTGTCACCTGACACTTGGAGCTCTCTTCCTTGTGGTCCATCCTCTAGCGGGCTAACCCCTCTTCTTCAGGTAGCCTTTACTCAGGCCCAGTACAGAGTCGGCACTGCATTGCTGCAGCCACGTTCTTTGGGCTGAAGCAAGTCACAGGGCAGCCCATCTCCAAGGTTGGAGAAAGAGTTTCCACCTCTTGTTGGGAAGAATTGCGAAGTCACATTGTAAAGCGTACACAAGCAGGGAGGGATAAGAATTGGGCTCCTTCTTGTAGTTTACCACCCCAAGCACGTAAATATCATATTGGATACTATAGTTGATCTTAAGGTACTGAGAAATTTTGTTAGAATCACTGTTCCTGTTTAGCGCAGAAGTTGGGTGTTTTTTTTTTTTTTTTAACCAAGTGAGAGTTTTGAGGTTGGACCTAGACTTTTCCACATTCTGCATTTATTTGGAGAAAAAAGGAGTTTAATGCTTCCTGTTTTCTTGCTGTTGAGGAGTCACTGCTTTGGAGGATAAAATGTAGAGGTTTCTGAATGCCCTTTAGAAAATTGTTCTGCGTATTAATTGCCATATGAAGAGTCTTTACTTTGGTATTGTCCTGAAATGTGAATTTTCATCACCTTCTGGCAGAATAAGTAGACAGGAGTCAGAAAATCTGATCCAGTGCTGCTGTTGGCTTGTTTGATTTGTAGGGCTTTCTCCCTCCTGGCTTCTGCTTCCCTAAGTATAAAACAGATGTCTTGAAAAAAAAAGAAAAAAAAACAGATGTCTTGGCTGGCATCTTTGTCAGGAGGATGTGGCCAGCATGTACTCAACAGACCACAACTTTTCTAGACTCCCAATGCAGTAGCAGGCAGAAGGTGTTGTCTGTGCCACTGGAGTTCTTCACTGTGAACTTTAAGAGTTGAGCACGTTTCTGCAGTTGTTCTTATTGTTGTTCAGTTGTCCAGTGGTGTCCGACTCTGTGTGACCCATGGACTGCAGCATGCCAGGCTTCCCTGTCCTTCAGCATATCCCAGACTTGGCTCAAACTCATGTCCATTGAGTCAGTGATGCCATCCAACCATCTCATCCTCTCTGGTCCCCTTCTCCTCCTTTCGGTCTTTGCCAGCATCAGAATCTTTTCCAGTGAGTTAGCTCTTCGCATCAGGTGACCAAAGAATTGGAGCTTCAGCTTCAGCATCAGTCCTTCCAATGAATATTCAGGGCTAATCTCCTTTAGGATGGGCTGGTTGGATCTCCTTGCAGTCCACGGGACTCTCAAGAGTCTTCTCCAACACCACAGTTCAAAAGCATCAATTCTTCAGCGCTCAGCTTTCTTTATAGTCCAACTCTCACATCCATATGTGACTACTGGAAAAACCATAGCTTTGACTAGATGGACCTTTGTTGGCAAAGTCATGTCTCTGCTTTTTAATATACCGTCTAGGTTTGTCATAGCTTTTCTTCCAAGGAGCAAGCATCTTTTAATTTCATGGCTGCAGTCACCATCTGCCGTGATTTTGGAGCCCAAGAAAATAAAGTCTGTCACTGTTTCCACTGTGTCCCCATCTATTTGCCACGAAGTGATGGGATTGGATGCCATGATCTTTTAGTTTTTTGAATGTTGAATTTTAAGCCAGCTTTTTCACTCTTCTCTTTTGCTTTCATCAAGAGGCTCTTGAGTTCTTCACTTTCTGCCATAAGAGTGGTGTCATCTGCATATCTGAAGATATTAATATTTTTCCTGGCAATCTTGATTCCAGCTTGTGCTTCATCCAGCCCCGCATTTCACATGATGTACTCTGCATATAAGTTAAACAAACAGGGTGACAATATACAGCCTTGACATACTCCTTCCCAGTTTAGAACCAGTCCAGTGTTCCATGTCCGGTTCTAACTGTGGCTTCTTGACCTGCATACAGATTTCTCAGGAGGCGGTTAAGGTGGTCTGGTATTTCCACCTCTTTGAGAGTTTTCCACAGTTTGTTGTGATCCACACAGTCAAAAGCTTTAGCATTGTCAGTGAAGCAAAAGTAGATGTTTTTCTGTAATTCTCTGCTTTTGCTATGATCCAGCAGAAGTTGGAAATTTGTTCTCTGGTTTTTCTGCCTTTTCTAAATCCAGGTTGAACATCTGGAGGTTCTTGGTTCATGTACTATTGAAGCCTAGCTTGGAGAATTTTGAGCATTACTTTGCTGGCGTGTGAGATGAGTACAATTGTGCAGTAGTTTGAACATTGTTTGGCGTTGTTTTTCTTTGGGATTGGAATGAAAACTGACCTTTTACAGTCCTGTGACCACTGCTGAGTTTCCCAAATTTGCTGGCATATTGAGTGCAACAGCGTCATCTTTTAGGACTTGAAATAGCTCAGCTGGAATTCCATCACCTTCACTAGCTTTGTTTGTAGTAATGCTTCGTAAGATCCCCTTGACTTCAGATTCCAGGATGTCTAGTTCCAGGTGAGTGATCACACCATCGTGGCTATCTGGTTCATTAAGATCGTTTTTTGTATAGTTCTTCTGTGTATTCTTGTCACCTTTTCTTAATATCTTCTACCTCTGTTAGGCCCATACTGTTTCTGTCCTTTATTGTGCCCATCTTTGCATGGAATGTTCCCTTGTTATCTATAATTTTCTTGAAGAGATAGATCTCTAGTCTTTCCCATTCTATTGTTTTCCTCTGTTTCTTTGCATTGATCACTGAGGAAGGCTTTCTTACCTCTCTTTGCTATTCTTTGGAACTCTGCATTCAGATAGGTGTATCTTTCCTCTTCTCCTTTGCCTTTAGGTTTTCTTCTTTTCTCATTTATTTGTAAGGCCTCCTCATACAACCATTTTGCCTTTTTCTATTTTTTTTTTTTCTTGGGGATGGTCTTGATCACTGCCTCCTGTACAATGTCATGAACCTCCATCCATAGTTCTTCAGGCTCTCTATGGGATCTCAACCCTTGAATCTATTTGTCACTTCTACTGTATAATCCTAAGGAATTTGATTTATGTCATTCCTGAATGGTTTAGTGGTTTTCCCTAGTTCCTTCAATTTAAGTCTGAATTTGGCAATAAGGAGTTCATGATCTGAGCCACAGTCAGCTCCCGGTCTTGTTTTTGCTGACTGTATGGAGCTTCTCCATCTTTGACTGCAAAGAATATAATCAGTCTGATTTCGGTATTGACCATCTGGTGATGTCCATGTGTAAAGTTGTCTCTTGTGTTGTTGGAGGAGAGTGTTTGCTATGACCAGTGCGTTCTCTTGGCAAAACTGGATTAGCCTTTGTCCTGCTTAATTTTGTACTCCAAGGCCAAACTTGCCTGTTACTCTAGATATCTCTTGACTTTCTACTTTTACATTCCAATCCCCTATGATGAAAGGGACATCTTTTTTTTTTTTGATGTTTGTTCTAGAAGGTCTTGTAGGTCATTGTAGAATAGTTCAACTTCAGGTTCTTCGGCATTAGTGGTTGGGGCATAGACTTGGATTACTGTGATATTGAATGCACAGAGGCACGGTTTACTGTCTTGTATTTTTCAGGCCAGTGAGTCCCTGCCTTTGGTGCCTTCTCTTTGCTGCCTTTCTGCCCCAGACTTCTGTGCTCAGCTCTGCCCCTGTTCACAGATCCCAGGGAGTAACTGTTGCTCTCAAGGCCCCATCCACCCAACACCTCTTGCCCTTGTGTCCAAGCCCTCCTCACCCCTCTGTGCCGACCTCCATGGATACATCAGCTGGACTCCGAGGGGCCACAGAGCCTCTTAGAGTCTGCCACACTGAAAAGAAGGTGGTTGTGTCCTGTTTGAAACTGCTTCTGATTCCCAGGCGGCTCAGTGGTGATCATCCTGCCGGTGTAAGAGCTGCAGAAGATGCAGATGTGGTCCCTGGGCTGGGAAGATGCCCTGGAGGAGGAAATGGCAGCCCACTCCAGTACTGTTGCCTGGAGAATCCCATGGACAGAGCCTGGCGGGCTACAGTCCATGGGTTCACAGACAGTGACCACAAACACAGCTGAGCGAGTGAGCACGCGTGCACTGATTGTAGTGCCTGCAGCTGCCCAGAGCTTCAGGCTGATCTGTTTCACTCCTCACCCTCTCTTGCTCTCAGTGGTGACAATTTGTTAAGCACACTTCAGGGAGTGGACGGTTTTTACATTTAGAATTTGAGATAGCCACAGTTGAAAAATCAGACAAAATAAGTCCTGTGTATCTCAAGGGCTTATGAAAGTGTTGCTCAGCTGTTTCTGACTGTGCAACCCCATGGACTGTAGCCCACCAGGCTCCTCTGTCCATGGGATTCTCCAGGCAAAAATACTGGAGTGGGTTGCCATTTCCTCCTCCAGGGGATCGTCCTGACCCAGGGATCGAACCCAGGCATCCTCCAGGTAGATTCTTTACTGTCTGAGCCACCAGGGAGGCCCCAAGGCTTATGACGAAGTGTTTAATAGTTGGCGGCCCTGCTGGCCCTCCTGCTTCTCAGCTGCTCCACATCTTTTCTCTGGGGACCACCCCCGATCCTGCCCTCCTCAGAAGCCAAAATCCTAGTATACCTCAAAGGTGTGTTCACTTCTCTCTTTCTGCCCCTCATCAGCCTTCTTGCCCTCCCTGCTCAGCCTGACTCAGCGTGGCTGTGGAATTTGGTCCCATCATCTTTTATTATGCTTAAAAAAATCATAAACATTTCTTCATGCTTCCATGGTCATCATAACTCATTTTAGTGACTATATAGGCTATTGAATTAATATGTCATTAACCCGTTTGATTATATGGCATTTTCCTTTAAGTTTTACTCCTTTGAATAAGGCTCATATGAACGTTTAAAAATACATAGTTCTTTTCTTTTCATCTGTTAAAAAATTTCTGCAGAATCAGTTGCCAAGCCTGGAATTCCTAAATCAGTTTATTGTTTTTATCATCATCATCATTACTGTTATTATTATTAGGTAGGTAATATGTTTCTCACTAAATGGAACAGGATTCTTAGCACAGAAGTAGTTCTAATGTACAGTGCTGACAAAAAATCATGAGAACCCTGGAAATGGTACGTTATTGTTGTTCTCAGTTATTCCTTGCTTAGCCCTGCTCAGCAGTTTCAGTCTGAATTATTTAAAATAAAGAAATATAATCCAGCTTTGGCATTTTCATTTTCCGAGAAATTAAATGAATGAAGATCCACTGGGATGAACAGCAAGACAAATAAGATGATGATTTGATGTGGATACAGTGGGGCTATAGTCTTACAAAGAGACCTCTCTTTGTTTTCTCTCCATGAAAAACTCTGCAGCCCTATGTGAGTTCATGCTTCTCGGACTAGGAGGGCAAAGGAGACTGATGGTAGAGCCCTCCACGGGATCAGCAGGAGTGTAAGGAAGTTTAAAAAGCACTTATGTAGTCTCTGGAAAAAATGACACATTTCCTTTCTAAGTACCTTTTGGAAAAGTTTCAGGCTATTGTTTTTAAAATAACCTAAACATAGAGCTTGGCAAAATGAACACGTTTCTAAAAATTTTTCTTTTCTACATTGACACAGTCTTAGACTATCAGAGAAAATCCCTCTACTAGAAAAATGGGTAGAAGAAGCAGCAAGCAAAACATACAATGAATTTAGGTGCGTGGGTGTAAGTTGTCAAAACAGTGAAGGAAAAGGAAGCTGTTTTATCTTAGTACAGAGCATGGCTTCCCTAGTGGCTCAGAGGATAAAGAATCTGCCCACAATGCGGGAGGCCCAGGTTTGATCCCTGGAGAAGGAAATGGCAGCCCATTCCAGTATTCTTGCCTGGAAAATCCCATAGACAGTGGAGCCTGGCGGGCTACAGCCTGTGGGGTTGCAAAGAGCTGGACACGACTGATCGAGTAACACAGAGAGCATGGCTTAGACATTCATGAAGGTAGTTTTTGTAAAAATAAAGCCACCTGGTCTTGATACTTTGATACGGTTTATTAATATTCAGGAATTTTTAATAGTTTGTGCCTTTAAATGTCGCTAAACTGTGTTGTTGTGAATAGTAGATTTTGTTTCCAATTTCCTGCTAAGTCACTTCAGTCGTGTCCAACTCTGTGCGACCCCAGAGATGGCAGCCCGCCAGGCTCCTCCGTCCCTGGGATTCTCCAGGCAAGAACACTGGAGTGGGTTGCCATTTTCTTCTCCAACGCAGGAAAGTGAAAGTGAAGCCGCTCAGTCGGGTCCGACTCTTAGTGGACAATTGTTTCCAATTTGCTTAATAGTAAATTTTTTTTAGTCTGTGGAATTTGTTGATTTTTAAAAATAAAACAGCCCAACTTAAGCCTATTTTAATAACCATTTTTTAAACCAATGAGACATATCCTAAATACAAAACAAATTTCTGTATTACTTAATAGAAGTTATACAACTTTGTTTAATACATAGTTTCTTGAGAGTGCTGGAGGAGTTGAACTTAATATTGTTTTGATTTTATCTCAGAAGTGGGAGATTTTAATTTGTTGCCCGAGGAAGTAAAGGAGTATGCCTGGAAAAAGAGAAAGAAGGAATTCTAGATAGAACGTGTGAATACAGAAGTAGAGCCAGCTATCAAGGTCAGCTGCCTGATTTGAAACCTGATTCGCAAGCAAGGATGGTCTTCTCGCAGCCTGAATGTGATAAACAATTTTTTCAGGTGAAACACCCCCAACAAATAGTATAAGTCTTGCCAGTTTTCTAGCGTGTCCGCTTGAGCTGGGTGCAGACCACATTGTAGTACTGATGTTGGTCCTCCAAAGGAAATACTACTGTGTTTCAAACTTCCTGGGCTCTAGGTAGGTCCCATTTTGACCTCGGGCCAGTTTGTCATTCTGAAGCTTCATGAAGTTAAAGCTTGATTTTTTCAGGTTAGATGATTGAATGGAAGAGGTAGGTGACTTTAAGGTTTTCTGCTCACAGCAGCTTCTCTGCTGTTTGAAATCATTCTTCTTTCAAGAAGACACAGGGAAGAGCATGTCCCCTGAGGTCTCCATAGAACTACTGACGCATTTGTAACTACAATTTTTGGGGTTGATTTTGGGGGTTTTAGAATATGTCCGCATTCTGATCCTTAGACCCTTAAAACCACACAGATAGGGAGCTTGTTAATCGCTTTGAGTGAAGGAAGGTGCTGCCCGACACCCTCATCTTCAAGTGCCTTGGCCTTTACTGTCCTGTTTGCAAGTGGAGTAGAATTCTTGAACAGGCCTTAATATAATTTTTAGAAATATTTATTTATTTATTTGGCCACACTGGATCTTAGTTGTGGCACACAGGATCTTTAGTTGAGGCCTGTGAACTCTTAGCTGAGGCGTGTGAATTCTTCAGTTATGGCACATGGGATCTAGTTCCCCAACCAGAGATCGAACCCCAGGCCCCTTGCATTGGGAGCTTGGAGTCATAGCCACCAGATCAGCAGGGAAGTCCCTCCTTGAGCAGATTTAATGCTTAGAGGAGAGCTGGCCTTTAACTTCTTATAATTCCTCTGTTTCATCCCCTGTGTTGAACATACATAATGGAATGTATCCATAAGCATTCTGTACTAAGTAACAAAATACTGTCAACAAAATGTGATATTGTGTTAGTAGTTCGTGTTAGTATTTCAGGCCTAAGGATCATCATTATAAGTTTCTACTGATGATTTTAGGTGAGGGAGAGTGAAAGTCGCTCAGTTGTGTCTGACTCTTTGCGACCACGTGCACTATATAGTCCATGGAATTCTCCAGGCAAGAATACTGGAGTGGGTAGCCTTTCCCTTCTCCAGGGAATCTTCGCAACCCAGATATCCAACCCAAGTATCCCGCATTGCGGGCAGATTCCTTACCAGCTGAGCCGCCAGGGAAGCCCTTAGGTGTGGAAGGCCATGGCAGTGCTACTCATCCTGCGGTGTGCTGCCCAGGGGGACGACCGCCTGGAGAGAAAAGTCCTTGGTAGGGAGGTGTGGGATGAGGGCTTTGGATGCAACCTGAGCTCGGTATTTTGGGCACCTGAGGATGACAGCTTGCTAGGATGCGGGGTCTGGGTGTGGGAATCACAAGCATGTCAGTTGAACCCTGGATTTGAAACCACCACTGGTGGTCTCTGAGCCCAGGGGCAATGGGTTGCGTGGCTCCTTGGGAGTTGTTGCTAGTAGTCGACATACCTGAGGTGTTCTGGAGGGTGGAGCCCTCCAGGTAACGTGGGAGGAGGCTGCACTGAGGCATGAGTGGTGAGGGTTGGATGTTGGTGGATGTGCCAGGAACAGAGGCAAGGTCCAGGGTCTTAGGCTGGAATTACTTCTTCTTAAAAAACAAGCAGAAACCTGCAACACTATCACATCTAAAGAACAGGGTCTTTTAATATCAGATATCTAGTCAGTGTTCCTGTTTGCAGCTGTTTCATGATAACATTGGAGAAGGCAATGGCACCCCACTCCAGGACTCTTGCCTGGAAAATCCCATGGACCGGGGAGCCTGCTGGGCTGCAGTCCATGGGGTCGCGAAGAGTCAGACACATCTGAGCGACTTCACTTTCACTTTTCACTTTAATGCCTTGGAGAAGGAAACGGTAACCCACTCCAGTGTTCTTGCCTGGAGAATCCCAGGAACAGGGGAGCCTGGTGGGCTGCCGTCTGTGGGGTTGCACAGAGTCAGACACGACTGAAGCGACTTAGTAGCAGCAGAAGCATGATAATATAGGCATGTATATTTAACAGTTTGACCGAATGAGGATCTAATAAGTCTCCACATGGTGACTACTTGATGTGTCTGTTAAACCTCTGCAGTGGTAGGCTGGTCCTCCATCTCTGTGTTTCCCCCCTTTCAAATTATGTGTTGAAGAAACTAGGTCATTTGTCTGCAGAGTTTCCTGCAGTCTTGCTTTTTTGCTGAGTAAACCCCAGTGGCGGCGGTTATTGTGTTCCTCTGCATTTCCTATAGACTGATACTTGGATCTAGAGGTTTGACCAGATGTATTGTAAAATAAAGTTGGTATCATACTGCATTTATCAATTTTATATAGGGCCTGTTACTTTATATTATATCATGAACACTTTCCCATGCCATAAGTATTTTTTCTATTTCATAACTTCATTTAAATGGTTTCCAACTAGAAAGATCTATTCCATCAGTTCAGTTCAGTTGCTCAGTCCTGTCCGACTCTTTGCAACCTCACGGACTGCAGCACGCCAGGCTTCCCTGTCCATCACCAACTCCCGGAGTTTGCTCAAACTCATGTCCATCGAGTCAGTAATGCCATCCAACCTTCACATCCTCTGTCATCCCCTTCTCTTCCTGTTCTGTTCCTTCTGTTCATGGAAATGTCTTAACTTGTGAGATTTGTGGAAGAAGAAAACTAAATAACCATGAACAGTAACCAGGAACCCACAAATAGTAACAGAGCGGTTTAAACATTACCTCAAAGAGTGTCAAATTTTGATTTAAGATGTTGAACTACAAACAGTAAAAAATGCAGGTCTGTTTATACATGCTTTAGTCTGATCTGTGTCTCACTTTCCCTTTTAATTTTGGATGTGAACTTGAACTTCCTAGAACTTCTGTCATGGTATAGGTACTCATGGAGGAGTCTGCCTGATTCTCGCTTTGTGAACCGTGTGATGTAGGAGCTAGTTTGATGGCGCTTGACCAAAGAGACTGCGTGTCACCGAGTCTTCATGGTTCCCGTGCAGACATGGTATATTAGGATCTGCTTGATTGCAAACAACGAAAGTCACTTGGGTTCGCTGAAGCTGCTGAGGGTGATTGTGGTGAGGATGCTGGGGCGTCTGCCTCACAGAACCCTCAGAACCCAGGAGGGGCCTCAAGAGCAGCTGGCGTGAGGCCCCTCCACCTGAACTGTCTCCAGCTTCTCTTCAGAGGTCAGCTTTATTAACGTATAGAATTCTCCAGTCCCAGCTGCAAAACGTGTGGCCAGAAACAGTCATTTCAACTCCTGGAGAGGTGCGAGTCTGTTTCTCTCTCCTGGTTTCTGATTTCCCAGGGAAGGAACTGACTAATCTCTTCTCTGGTCTGACCAGTGGTGATCAGAGGTGGGATAATGTAGAGGAAAATCCCGGATTCAACTTGGCAAAGATTCTGTTGTGACCAGTCCGCCGTGGCTGGAAGATGGGACGTGTTGTACAAATGGCAGTACATACACTAGGGCCTGTCTCCAGGTCACATAAAATAGCATGCTGCCCGCTGTGCTGCTCAGTCATCTTATTTATTTGGATAAATGAGGGTCAACATCTAGTCTGTCTTTATTACGGTCTAATCATTTACAGTAATCTTAAATAAGCTGGGCAGATTCTGACACATGCATACACCCACGTCACCACCTCTCCACAGCCTGACACGGCCCCAGAAAGTTCTCTCGTGTCCCTTTGCTGTGTTCTGTCCTTTCTCAGCGCCAGAAGCAGCCACTGTTCCAATTTTATCCTCAGAGACCAGTCTTCCTTGTCTCGAACTTCAAACAGAATGGAAACAGAGAGTGTCAGCACTTAGCCTTAATGTATGCTAGCTCAAGGTTGTAAACAGTAATTCAGTGCTGGCCGTGAGCCAGAATCTCGATGCTGCTGGAAATACCAGAGTGGCTGTGACAGAGCTGACAGTGAGGGACAAGAGAGAGCTAGGACTCCAGGCGAAGGCAGAGCACGGCTGTGCTGGGCCAGGCGGCCGGTGTCCTGCTCTGAGAGGAGAGGCCCGGAGCTTCCAGGAGGCTGGGTGGAGTGCAGGAGAGGCATTCCTTACTGTTCTTCTGAGGGCATGAGCCAGAATAGTAAACCTGGGCTCTTTTGGTCCTGTGTCCTCTGCCCGCCTCTGGGCAGGACCTCCTCATCTCCCGCGTGTGCTCTGGTGAAAGGAGAGGCCCAGCGACTGGTGTGGAAGGGTTTCCTCCCAAGGCCGAGGTGGCTGGGAACTCTTGGTGAGTGAGCAGTGGTAACGGGCTCCACTCTGTATGCAGGTCTCTCCCAGTTCTCCAGAAACGTTTTTCCATTTACCTCAGCTACCCTCCTCATTTGGGTGGGATGGCCAAGACACCAAGTTTGCAGTTGGTTGCCAAGAGTCAGTAGTCCTCAGCGTTGTTTGTATGTTGCTGTACAATGAGCACTTTCCATGTTATTGATATTGTTTAGAATCCTGACTCCTGGTTCTTGCATAACTTACCATGTATAGACATAACTGTAGGTAGCTGTTGGGTTGGCCAAAAAGTTTATTTGTTTGTAAGTAAAAATAAAAGACATATTTTTCATTTTCACCAGGAACTTTATTGAACAGTGTAGTCAGTTAACCAAATGAACTTTTTGGCCAGGCTGCAAGGAAGTCTGGGTTTGCTCTAGTCCATGGGGTCACAAAGAGTCAGACATGACTGAGCGACTGAATAGCAGCAATAATTATATAGAGCGTGTGTGTGTGTGTGTGTGTGTGTGTGTGTGTGTGTAGACATGTACATGCTAGTATAATACACCATGTACTCTGTATGTGTATGTGTGTATACATGTACATGCTAGTATAGTACACCATGTACTCTGTGTGTGTGTGTAGACATGTACATGCTAGTATAGTACACCGTGTACTCTATATGTGTGTGTGTGTGTAGTTGTCTAATTTGTCCAATTGATACATGTTATAAAGTCAATGGGAAATAGTATTGAAAATAAGAAGTTTACTTGGGTGGCAAAGAGGATAAATTTACTAAAGACTACTCATTCTTTTCTTTTCTCTACAGGACCATCCGAGTATGGCTGAAAAGAGACAGCGGTCAGTACTGGCCCAGCATTTATCACACAATGGCCTGTGAGTAGTCGCACTGTTCCACCCAAGAAAAATGGCTTTGATGACTTAAATTTCAAAATGAGCTTGTTGGTTACCTAATACCTACAGCATTGTGTGTTAAAATGCAGGAAAACTCCCCTTCTCTTGCAAAAAGGAAGCTGAGTCAACTGGTTTAACTGAATCAACTTGAATAAAACTTGGAAAAAAAAATAGGAAGAGGAAAGCTGCCCACCTCCCCCTTTTTCCTTTGTCTTCATTTTGCCAACTTACATTAGTAGTAATTTTCTACTTAGTAATAGCTGATACTGACACTAAAACAGGATTCTGAACACTCCTTTGCCTCATACCTGGCCTTTTATGCTACTTTTTCTTAAACTCTGGGTACTGTTGAGAAATTTGGTCCAAGGCACGACACATCCTAAATGGAGATTTTTTTTTCCCAGTAGTCAAACATGTTCTAAAAATAAACCCAAAATATAAAGCTTTTGTATTGAGATTTTAGAAGAGCCCTGAGATGTAGTGACATAAAATTGCAATTAAATCCTGCCCTTCCTGCCAATCTAAGCTTTGCCTCCTTCTCTCCCACTTCTCCATCCTTTCTTGAAAAAAAGATGTGGCACCACCCAGGTCCAAGCTGATGCCACATGGAAGGCATCATAGCTACTTATTTCTGGGTGGTTTCGGTCCTTAATGAGGAGATTTTCCTCAGTTAAAGTTTCAATGTTCAGAAGCCCTCCCCTGGGAAAAGATGCACGGTTCTGGGGCAGGCTGGGTGGTCTGTTACTGAAGACCATTACGAAGTTCTCCAAAGAAGAGCGCTTGCCAGGGCCGAACTCCGTGGACACTGCAGCTCCGTGAAGAGTTACTGCAGGGGCTGTGGGGTGTGTTACAAACACAGTTATTCAGCAGACTCTATTCCGTCAGCTTGAGTCACCTTTCCAAGCACCGCCTGTCGTGATAGCACTTTCTCATTTATTGCAGGGTAGCTGCAGGATTTCGATCCTATAAACATTTCCACAAAGGATTAGTAGTTTATCAGGATTTTCCTTTGTCCTACCTTCCACTAACAGCTTGAGCAGGCCGGTCACCTTCTCTGTCTTGATAACCATTCAATGAGAACCGAAGTAGACTTTTTGGAATACTGGTGTAAAGCTAACTGTTATAAAAGGACCCTTTTATATAATTATAAAATAGTTATAAAAAACTATTATAAAAAGTAAAAAAAAAACTGTTATAAAAAGTAAAACTTCATTGTATGTATGTAGCGTGTTAAGACTACCTGAAACCCTAATTGTGGTCTATTGTGCAGGCAGTAGTATCTTCTGTCCTGCATCCGCATTTATTTGTGGATGGGTCACCTTGGTTACTCAGTGTGGAACATGAAGTGGCCATTGTCTCAGTAAATGTCCTTACAGGCCCATTTAATAAATTTACTTTGGGATTTTTGGAAAATGGGGCAAAGGTAGATGGAGCACCCTCATCTTCTGAGCCTACCTTTGACTCAACTGGAAAAAAAGAAAAGTCTTCTCTTAGATGAGTAACTCCTTACTTCCAATGGTGCAGTGATGGGTCCGTAGCTGGAAATAGCCACAGCAACCCGGGGACCTCTACCAGTGCTGGGAGATGGTTTGCCATCCTTGTGGATGGTCTTATTAATGCTGTTGGCTATGATTCCTTCCTCCTCCCCCTTCCCTTACACTTCAGATTTTGCCCACAGCTCAGTCTTCCTTGAGACCTCAGCTGTGGAGTTCATGCTCTTTAGAACAAGGAGAGTCTAAGGTGGATTTTTGTACTAATGTCCAGTATTTAGTACAGTGACCCCTTGGCTTGCATTTCCCCCAAATACTTAGTTCACTTTGTAACTGATTTCTCTCCTGGGACACCAGAACCTAGCAGCAGCAGCACACTCTCTTCCTTGGCTTTTGAGTCTTGAGCACATGGCTTTGCTTTCTCCATTGCCATCCCTTGCTATCTTGGCTTAACTGTATCCTCCAGAAGTAGCTCCCAGAACTCTGTGGCTGGAAGGATCAGGAGAAAACAGGACAGAGCAGGCACGGCATCTGTGCCGTGGGCGACTGACACCTGCGTGTTTGTATACATGCATGCAGCCTTTTGCTTCCAGATGGCTGGTTATTACCTCCAGCTAGAGCAGTGTCTGCTGATGAAACTGCAGGTACACTGCCAGAAGAAAACAGAATGAATGAATGTTGAGAAATTTGCTTGTCTGTTTTAGGGTGACTTTTAAAATTAAATTCAAAACACAAGAAGAAAAGTGCTTTTAAAAACTACTGCACATTCACCAGTTGACATTTTAGTGGTCATCCATGGAATTAAACTGTTCCCCATGATGAAACAGAGGTGATCAGTAAGCGAAACCTTAGAATATTGCTGTACATGGACCAATTATGAATCATAACAATACCTCACGTAACAAAAATAACTTTCAGAATCCGCTTTAGCTGAAGAAAAATGTAACTGTCAGTTTCTGTTTCTACCATGAGCTGCTGCTCAGATGCTCAGTCATGTCCAAGTCTTTGCAACCCCATGGACCATGGACTGTATGTAGCCTGCCCGGTTCCTCTGTCCGTGGGATTCTCCAGGCAAGAATACTGGAGTGGGTTGCTGTTTCCTCCTCCAGTAGGTCTTCCCGACCCAGAGATCAAGCCTGTGTCTCTTATGTCTCCTACTTTGGCAGGTGGGTTCTTTACCACTAGCACCACTTGGAAAGCCCGTCTACTATGTGTCTCTGCATTTTTCTTGGTACTATTTTACCAAATCATCACAATAGCTGTTATAAGAAAGATTATATTTTCATCATTCAATAGACAAGGAAACAGGCCAGAGGTTGGAATTCTAGTCCATGTGCATCCAACTCCAGAACTGGGCTGCTCACCACAGTATGGGGTGAGTCCACAGACTTCTCCTACGAAGGACCAGACATAAATATTAGACTTTGTGGGCCAGACAGTCTCTGTGGCTTCTCAGCTCTGCCATTGCAGAATCAAAAGCAGTCATAAAGAATACATAGATGAATGAGTCTGGCTGTATTCCAGAAAACCCTTTGTTTATAAAACTAGAGTTTAAAGCAAACGATTTTGTACTGCAGTGACCTTTTTAAAAGGTCTCTGATTTGAAAGATGATTTGTGTTTTCCTTGTTTATAAAACTATGTTAACATTCACATTAAAAAAAGATTATCTTTAAAAAAAAACAGTTTATCTCACTAGAAGCTTCCCTTCTAGGAAAAAAGTCAGAGCATTTTTATATACTAAACAAATAAACCAGGAAGCCTTGCCTTTTTTTTTTTTTTAAATGTGAGATGTCTCTAACCTCATAAAATTACTCAGCACATTGTAACTTTTACACAAAGGAGAGGTTTTACATATTCATGGGCAGTTTTTTATAGGATTGAGCATAAAAAGAATTGAAAAGAAGCTTAAAACTAGAACATTAAGATTTAGTAACAACTGAAAAGCCAGCAAAGATGATGACAGTTAATCTTTAAAGTCGTCAAAGGGATTTGATTTGTTGAAGATAATTTTGTGTGTGATTATTAAAGAGCATTTTGTGTGACAATAGCATCTGTCTTTGGGCTTCCCCAGTGGCTCAGTGTTAAAAAACCTGCCTGCCAATGCGGGAGACGCGGGTTTGATCCCTGGGTAGGGAGAAGGAAATGGCAACTCATTCCAGTATTCTTGCCTGGGAAATCCCGTGGACAAAGGAGCCTGGTGGGCTACAATCCAGGGGGCTTGCAAGAATTGGACACGACTTAGTGACTAAAACAAACAAACATGTATCTTTGTGGTTATAATCCTTAAACATGATCATTCTTTGTAGTTTCAAACATCAATATGGTGGATAAGGGTGTACAAACTTGTAGTCTATTCTAATTGTTAGGTGTGTAGACAATTTTAGTATCTACATTTCAATGAGATAGTTCTTGGAATGACTGAAATAGTCTTTTTCTATAGTTTGATCATGCCTTCTGTTTCTGCCTTTGAGTACAATCCAGCATTTCTTCCAGTTTTCTTCCTTTGGTGGAGAATATCTGCCATGGTAGTTCAGTTCAGTTCAGTTCAGTTCAGTGGCTCAGTCGTGTCTGACTCTTTGCAGCCCCATCAATCGCAGCACGCCAGCCCTCCCTGTCCATCACCAACTCCCAGACTCACGTCCATCGAGTCAGTGATGTCATCCAGCCATCTCATCCTCTGTCGTCCCCTTCTCCTCTTGCCCCCAATCCCTCCCAGCATCAAAGTCTTTTCCAATGAATCACCTCTTCGCATGAGGTGGCCAAAGTACTGGAGTTTCAGCTTTAGCATAGTTCCTTCCAAAGAAATCCCAGGGCTGATCTCCTTCAGAATGGACTGGTTGGATCTCCTTGCAGTCCAAGGGACTCTCAAGAGTCTTCTCCAACACCACAGTTCAAAAGCATCAATTCTTCGGTGCTCAGCCTTCTTCACAGTCCAACTCTCACATCCATACATGACCACAGGAAAAACCATAGCCTTGACTAGATGGACCTTAGTCGGCAAAGTAATATCTCTGCTTTTGAATGTGCTATCTAGGTTGCTCATAACTTTTCTTCCAAGGAGTAAGTGTCTTTTAATTTCATGGCTGCAGTCACCATCTGCAGTGATTTTGGAGCCCCCAAAAATAAAGTCTGACACTGTTTCCACTGTTTCCCCATCTATTTCCCATGAAGTGATGGGACCGGATGCCATGATCTTCGTTTTCTGAATGTTGAAATTTAAGTCAACTTTTTCACTCTCCACTTTCACTTTCATCAAGAGGCTTTTTAGTTCTTCACTTTCTGCCATAAGGGTGGTGTCATCTGCATATCTGAGGTTATTGATATTTCTTCTGGCAATCTTGATTCCAGCTTGTGTTTCTTCCAGTCCAGCGTTTCTCGTGATATACTCTGTATAGAAGTTAAATAAGCAGGGTGACAATATATAGCCTTGACGTACTTCTTTTCCTATTTGGAACCAGTCTGGTGTTCCATGTCCAGTTCTAACTCTTGCTTCCTGACCTGCATACAGATTTCTCAAGAGGTGGGTTAGGTGGTCTGGTGTTCCCATGTCTCTCAGAATTTTCCACAGTTTGTTGTGATCCACACAGTCAAAGGCTTTGGCATAGTCAATAAAGCAGAAATAGATGTTTTTCTGGAACTCTCTTTGCTTTTTCCATGATCCAGCGGATGTTGGCAATTTGATCTCTGGTTCCTCTGCCTTTTCTAAAACCAGCTTGAACATCAGGAAGTTCACGGTTCACGTATTGCTGAAGGCTGGCTTGGAGAATTTTGAGCATTGCTTTACTAGCATGTGCGATGAATGCAATTGTACAGTAGTTTGAGCATTCTTTGGCATTGCCTTTGTTTGGTAGTTAGAGAACTTTAAACTGTTTTCAAGTGGTAACTTCATTTATAGGATTTTTCTCTTTCACTTGTTTATAAGACGTTTTATTTCAAAGTAAGCTCAAGTTTGTTTGTTTGTTTCCTGGCATTCATTTCTTGCCGTGGTCAAGTAAAATTCTTAAGGCTGAAGTGAACCCAAATATTTCTTTTTCCAAGTGTTCCATTTTCTAAATCACTTTTAATTTTGATTTTTAGCAGAAGGAGGTGATTTATTAGAGTTTCTCCTTTCTGAAACTCATTCTCTGGCCCACACTTCCGGAAGTTTAGGTGGAACCTGGAAGGTCGTGTCTATGGGAAGAGTCAGGCTGTCTCAGTCACATGACATTGCTTTGGACAAAGAAACAAACTGGGATTGTATGAGTCACTGCAAAACAGAACTTTTTTTGACCATTGGGGAAAAACAACAGCAACAAATAATCCCAAAGCAGCCTCCCCAATTTGCTCACATGCCTTGGAACGGGAATTGTGGTACTGGACACCTCTCTTTCTGCAGATGCCCGCTACTGTTTTGCCTGTGATGGGGAAGGGAGGAGGGGCAGGATGACCCACAGAGTTTGGGTGGCAGACAGCTTCTCTAAACACTGGTCCCCACACCTTTCCAGAAACAGGGAGGAATTTCAATGAGATGAAACTTCATGCTGACTCCCTTCACCCAAAGTCATAGAAGTAACTTGGAAGATTATTAAAGTTAAAATTCGAAACTAAAACAGCAGAAAGAAATTTAATAACATTTTTTAAAGTAAAACATCTTTGCCCTCTTTTTTTTTTTTTTAACCTAAGTTGTATAGCTCTTTTTAATAACGTACCTTGAACAATGACTTAATGTGCTTAACTCTGCTCATAACATGGTCTTTGTCTTTCTGGCAGCTCCCTGCTCTGCTATGGCTTACCATCATGATAGTAGACGGATATTTGTGGGCCAGGATAATGGAGCTGTGATGGTAGGTAGCTTCCAGAATGTATTCATTGTATTGACCTCCCCATGTTCACCGTTGGACAGTTTAAATAAAGTTAACAAAGAATGCCCAGTTGTTTGGCATTAGGAAATGTTTCATTCAGTACAGATGGTAGACCCAAAAATGGATTAATTCTAGAATTAACTAGCATTAATTAATAAATTAATAAACTCCAGATTTTCCTTGACTTATGATGAGGCTTTGTCCTGATAAACCCATTGTAAGTTGAAAAATATTGTAAGTTTAAAATATACTTAATCTACTGAATTAATTACTTAATCTACTGAATTAATTAATCTACACCTAATCTACTGAATATCATAACTTAGCCTCACCCACCTTAAACATGCTCAGAACACTACCGTTGGATGAAGTCATCTAACACAATGCCTATTTTATACTAAAGTATTGAATATCTCATGTAATTTATTGAATACTGTACTGAAAGTGAAAAACAGAATGATTGTATGAGTCCAGAATGGTTGTAAGTGTGTTGATTGTTCACTGTCAGGACGCTAAGTAGGGGCTGTGGCTGCCCTTGTCCAGCATCATGAGAGAGGATCATACGGCTTATCACCCGTCTGGGGAAAGATCAACATTCAAAAGTCAAAGTACAGTTTCTACTGAATGTGTATTGCTTTTACACCAGTGTAAAACTGAAAAACCATAAGTTGAGCCATCCTAAGTCAGGGACCAGCTGTATCTCCACGGAGCTCTGGTGATTGATGGCTCATTCTCAGGCTAACCCACAACGCACAGCTTTTGTACAGGAAACGAGTCCCGTGGCAGCCCCTGTCCCTGAGCCCATGAAGGAGGAGACTGGGGCAAGGAGGACATGGGGGAGATCACACACATGCGTGTGTGTGTGTGTGTGTGTGTGTGTGTGTGTGTGTGTATGACAGAGGAGGGAGAAGAACAAGATCAGGGACTAGTCATTCAGCCAACAACTCGTGTAACTCTTTGAGGCAGTGCTTCTGAAACGATCTTTGGTGAAGGACCAGATATTTAAATTTTCAGTTTATTAGAGATTGGTGTTTTTGTAAGTCTAATTGTATGTGTGTGTATGTATATATTTCATTAAGATGTTATTCATATACCATAAAATTCACCAAAGTGTGCAGTTGTGGTTTTATAGTATAGTTACAAGATTGAAAGTGAAAGTGTAGTCACCTAGTCATGTCTGACTTTGCGACCCCGTGGACTGTAGCCTGCCGGGCTCCTCTGTTCACGGGATAACCCAGGCAAGAATACTGGAGTGGACTGCAGTATTCTTCTCCAGGGGATCTTCCCGACCCAGGGACTGAACTTGGGTCTCTCTCATTACAGTCACATTCTTTACTGTCAGAGCCAAGGTGTGTATGCATATATTATATTACATTGAGATATACTTCATATACCATAAAATTCACCAGTTTAGCGTGTGCAGTTCAGTGGTTTTATAGTATAGTTTCAAGATTATACAACCGTTAATAGTCTAGATTATTTTTATCAGTGCCTCCCACCCCCCAAAATAAATCCCATATCCTTTAGGAGTCACTCTGCATTGTCCCTTCAGTTCCTAGCAGTCAGTAATGTAGTTTCTGAGTTCATTCTAAACATTTTATGTAAATAGAATCATAAAATGTATAACTTTATATTTGGCTTCTTTCACTCAGCAACATATTTTCAAGGTTCATCTATGTTGTAGCTTGAATTAATACTTCAGTCCTTTTTGTGGTGGAATAATATTCTGTTGTATGCCACACTTTGTTTATCCATTTATTAGTTGATAGATGGATTATTTCTACCTTTTGGCTACTATGAATAATGTTGTGAACAGTCACATAAAAGTTTGTGTGTGAACCTGAGTTTTCCATTTTATTGGGTATACACATCTAGGAATGGAATTGTGGGTCATATGGTAACTCTGTATTTAATTTTTTACAGAACTGCCAAACTGTTTTCCAAAGTTACTATACCATTTTATATTCCCACCAGCAATCTATGAAGGTTCTAACTTTTTACATATTTACCAACACTTATTATTTTCTGATTTTGTTGATTTCCTAGTCAGTGTGAAATGGTATCTAGTTTATCTAGTTTGTTGGCATATCATTGTTGATAGCAGCCTTTTTTAGTCCTTTTTGTTTCTGTAAGATTAATAGTCCCCTTTTCATTCCTGAGTTTAGTAGTTTGAGTCATTTCTCTCTTTTTTTTCCACCAGTCTAGCTACATGTTTGTCAAGTTTTGTTAGTTTTTTCAAAGAACCAGTTTTCACTGATTCTCTGTTGATTTGTTTTCTCTATTATTTTTCTAGTCTCTGATAATGTGTATCAGCTCTTATTTTTTCTTCGGTTTGCTTTGAGTTTAGTTTCCTTGATTGCTATTTTGGATATCACATTACTGAGTGAGAAAATTTAGAAGGATCCCTGGTGGCTCAGATGGTAATCTGCCTGCAATACAGGAGACCCACGTTTGATCCCTGGATCGGGAAGATCCCCTGAAGAAGGGAATGACAACCCCCCCCAGTATTTTGGCCTGGAGAATTCTGTGGACAGAGGCTGCAGTCCATGGGGTCGCAAAGAGTCTAGCACGACTGGATGACTTTCACTTTTAAGTTTATCCGCTTGAATGTCATGACGATATTAAATTGCTGGAAAGTTTTCTGAACACTTATTCCCTAATTTTCTGGTACTTTAATCAGGACCAGTGGTCCACAGACCTCATTTTGAGTAGCACTGCTTTACAGAACTGGGAATGGTAACAGCAAAGTAAGATTTAGCTCGTGGGGCTCCATCACGTGTGAAGTGAAGGAGGCCCACAGAGCGGTGAGAGTGCAGGCCGGTGCCTGCACCCGCCTGGCCCGAGAGCCTGTAGCTGCTAAGCCCTGGCGGGTGGCGGGGAGTTAACCAGGAGAGGAGGAGGAGGACTTGCAGACACAGAGGGCTGTGCCAGCAAAGACAGAGGTTTTCGAGGTCCGAGTGTGTGCAGAGAACCAAAATGAAGCGGCTTGGCAGCATGAACCACGTAAGACTGAAGAGGTGGCTGGAGCAGGTCAGAGAGCCGTGCGTTCAGGTTTTACTCAGCACTGGGTGTCCTGCAGAATGCTAACTAAGAAGGAAGTAGACATGGTCCCTGCTCCCAGGGGTCTTTTGGACTAGTAAGAAGGACAGGTAATACAAAAGTAAGCGTCGCATTACAGGTTGCATTGAGCGCTGTGGAGAAAAGAACGGGAGTGGGAAGGAGAGGGTCCAGAGAGGTGTGTGGCCCTGCACCCAGCAGACAGGATCTGCAGGAAGGAGGGCTTCTCCAGGGCTGTGACGTCCAGCCGAGGCCCGAGGGGCAGGCAGGAGACAGCCAGGCAGAGCAGGTTTTCCAGGAGCGAAGGTATGTGTGGAGGCGCAAGGCAGGAGGTCTCTGTGTGTCTGAGGACTTGGAGGACATCCTCTTGGCTGGTTGGTGCTGAGTGACAGGGCAGCACTAGGGCTGATGGGACCCGGTGGGCTGAGGGCAGGTCATTGAAGGCCTTATGGGTCCGGGTGAGGTTTTCAAGTTTGTAAACCCTTGGGAAGCTCTTCCAGGGTTTTCAGCAGAAGAATGGTGTCATTTAATTTACAAAGATCCCCCTGGCTGCTCAGTGGAGCACGGAATGGAGGGCAACAAGAGTGGAGGTGGGAGGGAATTCCCTGGTGGTCCAGTGGTTAGTGCCTTTTCATTGCTGAGGGCCCAGGTTCTTCCTTCTCTGGTTAGGGAGTTAAGATCCGGCAAAGCTATGCAGTGCAGCTGAAAAAACACACACACGCTCTAACACCATATATAAAAATAAACTCAAAATGGACCAAAGACCTAAATACAAGTATAAGGCCAGACACTATAAAACTCTTAGAGGAAAACATAGGCAGAACATTCTTTGACACAAATTGCATTCAATATCTTCTGTGATCCACCTCCTAAAGAAAATAAAAACAAAAACAAACACATGGGACCTAATTAAACTTAAAAGATTTTCAAGGCAAAGGAAACCATAAAACAAAAAGACAGCCCACAGAATGGGAGAAAATATTTGTAAATGAAGCGACTGACAAGGGATTAATCTCCAAAATATACAAACACCTCATGCAACTCTAAGTTAAAAAAACCCAAAAACCCAATCAGAAAATGGCCAGAAGATCTAAATAGATATTACTGCAAAGAAGACATACAGATGGCCAAGAGGCACATGAAAAGATGATCAACATCAAGAGAAATACGTATCAAAACTACAATGAGATACCACCTCACAATGGCCATCATCAAAAACATCTATAAACAATAAATGCTGAAAAGGGTGTGAAGAAAAGGAAACCCTTCTGCAGTGATAATGGGAATATAAATTTGTACAACCATTAATGGAAAACAATACGGCAGTTCCTTAAAAAACTAAAAATAGAACTACCAGGTGATCTAGCAATCCCACTCCAGGCATATATCCAGAGAAAACTCTAATCCGAAAAGATCGATACACCCCAGTGTTCATTGCAGCACTGTTTACAATAGAAGCAACCTGTCCATTGAAAGATGAATGGGTAAAGAAGATGGAACATTACTCAGCCACAAAAAGAATGAAATAATGCCATTTGCAGCAACATGGATGGACCTAGAGATTATCATACTAAGTAAAGTAAACAGATGGAGAAAGACAGATATATGATGTCGCTTACCTGTGCATGGTAAAACATGGTACAGATGAATCTATTTACAAGATAGAAATAGAGTCACAGATGTGGAAAACAGTGTTGTTAGCAGAGGGGGAAGTAGAGGGGAGAAATAAATTGAGACATTGGGATTGATAATATACACACTTTTATATATAAAATAGGTAAATAATAATAGACAGTATAGCACAGGGAACTCTACTCGATACTCTGTAATGCCCTATAATGGAAAGGAATCTAAAAAGAGTGGATTGTGTATGTGTGCCTGTTCGGGTCCATTGTACAGCGCGGACTCACACACATTGTAAATCAATTATACAGCCACAAGAATTTTAAAAATGGAGGCGGAAATATCAATTGTTGTCGCCGTCTGGGTGAGAAGGTTGTGGCAGTGATGATGGACAGAAGCAGATGTCTTGAGCTGCAGCTGTGACAGGTTGGGTGCAGGGTGGGGAGAGGAGCAAGTCAGGTGAGGGCTGGGATTTTGGCTTGAGTGTCTGGTGGATGGTGCTATCATTTATTGAGAAGAGATGGCTTAGGGGTGTGTGGGAAGAGGGCATTCAGAACAAAAGGATAGTGAGGAATCAGTAGTAACAGTTAAGATACTGGGAAGACACCATTCATGGGTGATGCAAAATGGGCCAAGGGGTGGGAGGACCAGCCAGGACAGTGGTTGCGGTAGCTGGAGAAGTAGTAAGTTTCAGTTGGGGCAGAGAGAGGATGAGATCAAGACAGGAACATGACCTTGGGGATGGCTGTTAGCAGCTGGTGGTCGCAGGGAGAGCCGTTTCCATGCAGTGGGGTGGTGCCCTGGGGTGCAGTGGATTGAAGGGTGACTGGGGTGAGGAGCTAGAAAGCCTGAATGTCAAGTGTGGGCTGATCTATAGAGAAGGTTTTGGCTGGGATGGGGTGGGGGTGGGGTAAAGAAAGTTTTAGCATTGTTAAGAGGGTTTTGTGTTCATTTGTTTTGCTTTTTAAATTAGAAGAAGTCTTGGGTGTATTTACCAGCCAGGAAGGAAGGAGCTAGGCTCTCTGCATACGAAGTTCACTGGACAATATACAGGTGGTGGGAACAGAGGGTGGGCTGCAGGATCTGCATGGTTTAGGTTGATGCCCACCAGTGTTTGGCTGCTGTAAATCCATTGTGTGATAATAAATGCTAGTGGTCTTGTTTTTCTCCTTCTGAAGATTTTTATCGGAATATGGTGATGTGCACACACATAATAAGAGGCCAGTAGCAGGCCTCAGATAGCATCTCCAGGAATGGCAGTGGCCATGGATTTACTTCTCTATGGGCCCTTCTTGTGGCTCCTGGTTCAAGGGTACTCTACCGCCATTATAGTGAAGTCACTGATGTGAAACTCTTCAGTGGAAAGGGGCGATGTAAGTCCAGTTTAGCATTAATTAGTATTGAACTGTTGATTTCCCATCAGAGACTGTGGTGGTGGTTTAGCCACTGAGTTGTGTCTGACTCTTGTGACCCCATGGACTGTAGCCTGCCAGTCTCCTCTGTCCATGGGATTCTCCAGGCAAGAATACTGGAATGGGTTGTCATTTCTTTCTCCAGGGGATCTTCCCAACCCAGGAGTTGAACCTGGATCTCCTACATTGTGGGTGGATTCTTTACTGACTGAGCTATGAGTCCCAACAGAGATTAGTATATATAAAATACCGATTCATTTTTGTACTTTGTAGAACCAAGATGAAGGATAAGAAATCAATATTCCTTTGCGGAGTGTTTTTCATCCTGACCAATCAACAATTTATAATGTCCATGTTATCTAGACAGTTAAGAGCTTACCAATTTAGCACTGATCAATTTCCTAAGTAGTGCATTTTCTTTAGAGTTTTATCTTAGTCTTATGCCTGAGGCTCATTTTTTTCATTAAGAAGCACATACTTTTAATTTTTTCCTAGTTATAAAGTATTACACAGTCCATAAAAACTTTGGAAGATAAAAAAGGAAAACCATCACAATCTTTAAATTTCTTTTTTTCTTGTGTGTTTGTGTGTTAAATATATGTAATATGCCCCATCTATTGCTTCAGATACCCAATGCCTTATTTTCACTGGTGCTGAGAACTCTGTTAGTAATGGGTCTTTGTATATCACTTTACTTTGGTTATATCATCTTGAGAAACTTTTAGTGACTCCAAAAGAGCAAAATTAACAGGATGCCTCCTTTGCAATTAGAGGGGAAGGAAGTGTAGAGCACTTGTTTGTAGAGTAAGAGTTAGACCAAAATTCTGTGGTGGTCAGCAGCACTTTCTTTACTTGTCTGGTTCCAAAATAAATAGTGTTGCAAGGACAGGACCAAGAAGCAATTCTCTACTGTTCTTATGGAGCCAATCTTGAGTCATAAGGCTGGTGATGGCCAGTTTTAGATTTTACATCCTTTTGGAAGATAAGTTCCCATTGTTTTTAAAACTATAACTGTTCTCTTATTGCATCTTTTTACTTTTAGGAATTCCACGTTTCTGAAGATTTTAATAAAATGAACTTTATCAAGACCTACCCAGGTAATTATAATACACTCATTTGCACACATACACACGTAGATACACACAAAAATAAACTAGAATACCATGTCCTATGATCAAAATTAGGTTTTCACATTAACTTTTTAAAAGGTTGGTTACCCCAGTTACATGAGAGGCTGTTATCTCTTCAGAGTTATTTACACATCCTTTTCCTGCTTATTAACACTTGAAATTTTGTATGCTGTTCCACTGGGTGCACGTGTCAGATTTAGTTTAACCATTGCTCTATTTTTGAAAATGTGTACTCCTCCCATCTTTTGATAACACATACTAAGATATATGAAGATATGTACATAGGTATGTGTGTTTACATATGTCGGTGTGTATTTTATACATATGTGTGTGTAAAAGTAATTTCATATATATATGTGTGTGTGTCCTTGATGGTTACTGACTCAGATCCTGTAACTCTTATTACTTTAAGATAGATTACTAAAAGTAGAATAACTGGGTCAAACATTAAAACTTTTTTTTAATACTCTAGATTTATTTTGCAAAACTCTTTCCAGCAATAGTATAAATATTTTAATGAGTAGTGATCGAAAGTGCCTGTTCATTAAGTCTTCATTGCTCTTTTTAAATGCTTATTGCCAGTTTGATAGTCAAAATAGTTCTGTTTTAAAATTATTTAAACTTTATTTGATATTGGCCATTTGTTATGTTTTATGAATGTCTACATGACTACACCTGCATTCCCAGGGGGTTGTAGTGTTCTCTGGTTAATTTATAAGAAACAGCCCCTCTGTTTTTCTGAAGCAGCCTGTACAGCTGAGAGTAAGGTCAGATGTGTCTGTCTAGCTTCTGACTTCATTCATCAGACTGGGCATTTATTAAACACCAGCTGTATGCAAGACCCTGCTCCATGTAAAGTAGACAGGTCACTGCCCTGGTATGGCTTAAAATTGACCTGGAGATAGAAATATTCCAGAAGTTAAGTAATAGAATACTTCCTCATTCTCAGCTATTACTTTGGAATGTGGAACTTTACAAATGCTTCATCTTAGAAATAATGAAAAGTTAATTTCAGAAAATTTCAGTTGCCCTTTTCATTCTAAAGAGTCAAAGCACTAAAGGTACAGACAATAAAAACAAACAAACCTGTTCTGTTAAGAAAAGACTACTGCTTTCCATATGAAACTCATTGATAGTTGCTTGAGGTTTTTTTAAAATCTGTCCTCTGATATATTATTTGAATCCCTCTTGAGCATTATTCTTTTAAGGATTTGTAGCTTCTGATGGTCTCCTCCCTTGCAGGGAGGCAGAGGGCAGGGCCTCAGAGGCCTGCCCATTAGATCATGGGTTGGGGGGTCGGGCAGATTCTCTGCCGCCTGTTCAGAGTGCAGGCTTTCCGGGGTGGGCCTGTCCAGTCTGTGAGTCTGCAGGCTGACCGGGTGGAGAAGGGGAGCCCCAGTTCCTACCCACTGAGCCTGGATCGCCCAGGTCGTGTTTCTTCTCTGTTCCCACAGCTCATCAGAACCGGGTGACGGCGATCATCTTCAGCCTGGCCACCGAGTGGGTGATCAGCACAGGCCACGACAAGTGTGTCAGTTGGATGTGCACCCGCAGCGGGAACATGCTCGGGAGGCACTTCTTCTCTTCCTGGGCCTCGTGTCTGCAGTATCCTTCCGGGTCTCAGGAGTTAGCTCTGCATCTGATCCTCAACTGCTAATTGAGATCTAAAGGCTAAATGATTCCTATGTATTTCACATAAAATTGAAGAATTTCTGGCTCTCCTTTCTTGGGTATAAAGTTGGTTTATTAGGACTTGGTGGTTAAGACTTGGCCTCCCAATGCAGATGATGTGGGTTCAGTCCCTAGTTGGGGAACTAAAATCCCGCATGCCTCTTGGCCAAAAACCCAAAACAGAAAACAGAAAAACTATGGTAACACATTCAGTAAGGACTTTAAAAGTGGTCCACGTTAAAACAAACAAAACACTTTTAAAAATGGTTTATTAAAAGTAATAAATGAATTGCTGTTCTCTGCTGGGGTGTGCTATAGGTGTTTTAATACAGAAGTCTCAGAAAATCTAAACCTTGTTCATACAGACCCCTCCCTTCACTCCTTTGTTTTTTGAAGTGAAAGAAAAGACTTTTTGTTGTGTAAAGAGGGAAAAAAAAGGAATCAATCTTCTAGTAGTAGGTTATTTGCAGACCTGGCAAGAGAATACAAGAATTTGTGACCCTGGAATTCATAAAAGGGCTACAAGGAGTTTTTTAGTTTTCTTGTGTGTGTTTGAAGAGGGTTCATAATCTTTATATGACTCTCGAAGGTGCCTCTGGATCCCTCAAATGTTAAGAAATTGCCGCTCTGAAATTCTGCTCCTCTACTGGATTTGTTTCCTGTAGAGTGTGCTCTTGCATCAGGCTGCCTGTGGTAACTGTGTATCTTGGTGCTGGCAAGGTAAAGGCTGTCAGCCACAGGCAAACGCCCCATGGTATTTTCTCTTTTCTTCCGTGTTGGACATCTGGTGTAGTGAAATTCTTTCTTCCATTGAGAGCCTTTATAAAAATGTTTGCTACAAATGAATGTACAGCATGAGATATTTAAAACAGTACCATACATTTTAGACAAACAAGGGAAGACTACTCAGATATATCATGTGCTATATAGGCTTTCTGTTAATGTGTTTCATATGGATTGATAGAAAATAGCACAGAATTGCATCACTGTGGCCCAGCCTGTGGTCTTCCTTTTGATCCATGTTTTGGAATTAAAACAATAATTATCTTATTGTGTTTAGATACCTGATTTGCCACAAACTGCTATGGCCATAGAGTAACCAAGTGTTAATGACAAGTTGTTACCAATAGTTAATATATTTTTAAATTTTAAATTTACTACTGCCCCAAATGACTGCCTTTTGGATGGCTAAACTCTTCACAGCAATTTAAAGTAAACCATCCTCTTCACTTACATCTAGGCCCCCCCAAAAGATGAGTTCACATCATTTGCTCTCAGTTTTACATTATTTCCAGAGATAATTTCATAAAAGGCATTTTTCTTCCAGTTCTTTTTGACTGTTTTCATTATTATTTTACATTTTAAAACTTTAATATGATTACTTATTTTTATGTCTCTCTCTATCAGTTCTTTTATCTTTTTTGTTGCCAATTCCTAGGATATCAGTTGAAATAATAACAGGTACTCAGTGAATGCTTATTGAATGAATGAATATTAATTTTCCTGATAATTCTAGCTTAAAGCATTTTTTTCTTTGGTGTTTCCATGCTGTATGATTTTCAGTGGAGTGTTTCTTTTCTCATAGTTTTAGGTTTGTGCTTACCATTTATAGAATGTACATTTTCTGCTTTGTAACTTTGAGATGGATTGTGTTATACATCCTTGACTGCTTCTCCACAGATATGACTTTGATACTCAGTATGCATTTGTTGGTGATTACTCTGGACAGATTACCCTGCTGAAACTTGAACAGAGCACCTGTTCAGTTATTACCACCCTTAAAGGACATGAAGGTAGGCTGTGTGGTCACCGCTGTTTTTCACCTAATATGTGTGCATGCGTGCCTGCTCAGTCGCTTCAGTCGTGTCCGGCTCCTTGCAGCCCTGTGGACTGTAGCCCTCCAGGCTCTTCTGTCCATGGGGATTCTCCAGGCAAGAATACTGGAGTGGGTTGCCATGCCCTCCTCCAGGGGATCTTCTTGATGCAGGGATCGAACCTGAGTCTCTTGTCTCCTGCGTTGGCAGGTGGTTTCTTTACCACCAGCGTCACCTGGGAAGCCCTTTTCACCTAATATGGGCATCCAAATCTAGTTCTGGGCTCTGTGGTTTCATGAATGATTAGCTCCCTAAGATCTTATCAGGTTTCAGTTTGACTGGCCAGATATGGGACTTCAGTCCCAGAAGATCTTATGAAAACTAAGTGAAGGCAAGGTATGGGGTTAGGTTTCATGATCCCTTCTAGATTTGTCTCTGGTGTGACATTACTTTCTGTTCTGTGCCCCTTTTTTGATTAGTTTCAGAAGACCTTTTTAAAATTTTGTATAAATGATAAGACCTTTGGAAGAATATTGTTATTACTATTTTAAATTTGTTGCTTTTTAGGACACCACACAAGACACAGTAGGTCAGTCAGTACAATTGGAAGTGTATGAGCTGGTTCTGTCTTTATTTGGGAAACATCCACTGGGGAGGGACTGAGGGAAAAGAAAGACTGGGTGGAATTCTGCTATTTCTGTAGCATAGTGTGTTGGCAGGGCTTCGTGGAAAGGTTTTAAAGCTCAATTGACTGTATCTCATAACAGATTAGAAGCTTTGAGACCATCTGGTTCAGATTGAAGAGTTAGGAGTTTGTTGAAGGAATTAATGGTGGATTGATTTATGAAAATAGTGTTTTTAAGTATAGCAAGTTTAAATGTCCTCTGTAGGTAATTTATTTAGATAAATCTGAGTCTGTGACCTTGTAGAGGAAAAGAGGGAGGGAAGGACAGTAAGTTTGAGTAGATAAATCTAAAGGCAGGGAAACACAGGCCCTCAGAAACCACTTTCTGTTTATGACTCATGGTCTCATGATCCCAGGCTCTTAAGTGTTCTCTGGGTTGCTCAGGACAGAATGAGTTCTGATAACTACTCAGCAGGGTTCATGTAGAAAGAGCTGGCTTGTCTGCTGTTAGGCTCTAACTGAAAAACATGGGTCATAGGATCAAACAGGGCTAGGGTTTCTGCAGAATTGATCCCTGAAGCCAGTTTTGCACAGTACTTCTTTTTTCACTTTGGTTAAGCTTCTGTGAGAAACAGTCTCTTGTGGTTTGCTTTTGAATATGGCTTTACCAGTTTTCTATACACCCACCAGAAATACTGTTAGCTTGTGTGACTGGTTTCATAAGTTTATTAATTTTTCTAGGCAAGCAGCAGTTAATGGAACAATGAAGAGATCTGTTGAAAGAGAAATCTGGAAGATTTTCCCCAAGGGTATCAAATTTAGTAAGTTTAGTCAATATAGAATGTGAAACGTAGGATTTGGATTTTTACCTACATTCGCTGGCATAATCATGTGGTACAATTTCACTTTTTTTTCCCTTCCTCTAAGATGCTTAATTTCCTTAAACAGAGGCAACCTGGAGTAGGACACCTGCAAGGTCCCAGAGACCTGGAATAATCCAGACTTTTATCTTAGAAAACCCCTGAAACCTTCACTGCCTTTGCTCTTTAGATACTGGTAGCTATTTTTTTTCCCCCCTTCAAAAGCTTTTTCTGAACTAACCCTCATGTACAGCTATTTTAGTTTTTTGGTATAGAGGAAGAAAATCTTCTTTTAAACACCTTTGTGTGCAGAGTAGTTTGATGTGCAACTACCGAAAATCCTCGTCTTGTAGCTTGGGTAGGGGCTGTGCTGTGCCTCCTCTGTGACTCATGATAAAGCGTCAGACGCCGATTTATGCCACAAAGATCCACTTTTACATCCAGACTCAGCTAGTCCTGGTTCCGTCTTCTGTTGTCAGTTGTCTTGTGCCAGTGGAGAGTCCCAGCTAACCTCCCTCTCTCACCCCTAGGGAGCATCGCCTGCCTCTGGTGGGACCCTATTCAACGGCTGCTCTTCTCAGGAGCGTCCGACAACAGCGTCATCATGTGGGACATCGGGGGAAGGAAGGGCCGCACGCTCCTGCTCCAGGGCCACCAGTGCGTGACTGGAGGGGTGGAATCCAGGCTGGGGCGAGGCGGGGGGAGGCATGAGTACTCTGAGACCACCGTCTCCAAATCGCATCCTTTCAGGTGTCCACGTGATCGGGCTTTCTCCCACCTTTCTCTGCCAAGGAGTCACCCCAGTGAAATGTCTGCTTCAGGCGGACGTGGGTTAGAGACCACGGGTGGGGACTTTGACCTTGGAAGATGGCCTTTGGTACGACACTTAAGCCAGTCTCATTAGTGGATTTCATTAAGGAATAATGTCAGGATTGACCCAGTCCTGCTTCCCCTAAGCTATGGCATTTAATGCTCAGGTTTTTGCCATCTAGTCTTGAAGACGAACCCTTTCCTCCTTACTGGGTAGGCTTGTCTGTTGCTTGGCTACGAGCAGAGTCAAGTTGAAAAGCAGCCAAGGAGAGGAAAGCTTCTCCTCACAAATCTACAAGTCAGGAGGTTGTTTCCTAGGGCGTCCAGAGGAGGAGGCAGACAAGCATGCAGGAGCAAGGCCGATTCCCTTACCTTGTCAGAGTGTGGGTACGTGCGCGTGCACGCATGTGTGTGCACCAGTAATCTCCATCATGTTCAAGTGCTTGTTCTTACGGATTATGTAAGTAAGCGAGTTACACCTCCCTTAAGAGGTGAACACCTCTTGAGTTCTGAACACCTACTTGTTCAGAAACAATCTTGTGCACCTGGAAAGAAATTATAGTGGTTGGTCCAGAAAACTGTGGTCACCATCTCCTCTCTGACCTGCAGTTCTTAATGACAGATTTGAAAGTAGTAGTGTTTATTTCATAGTAACTGTTATTCTGTATAATATATTATAAAATGCCTGGTAATGTATATACGGGGATCCAGATGACCATACCAAATAGTTAGTGATAAAATGCCAGTTGCTGATTCCAGCGAGGGGAGACACTGGAGCCTGCATGAAGACAGTGTGTTTCCCAGCTTGAGGCAGTGACTTCTGTGTGTTTGCAGTGATAGAGTGCAGGCGCTGTGTTACCTGCAGCTCACGAGGCAGCTGGTCTCTTGTTCCTCGGATGGTGGAATTGCAGTGTGGAACATGGACGTCAGCAGAGAGGAGGTAAGAGAGAGCAAGGCAGGGCTGATGCAGGGAGGCCCACAGCCCGCCTCTCGGTTTTCCACCCTTTGGCTGGAGATGCAGGCAGTGCCAGCTCCTCCCCGCTGTGCTTACTGGTTGCTGTCTGACGCGGTCCTGTGTGTCACTGTTACTGTGTTCTCCACTCACTGGAGAGTTTCCACCAGGACAAGCAGTACACACAGTTGGTGCATTTAGGCTGATTTTCACAGAGAAGTGCATGGAGAGGGTGCTGGAGACAGTCCAGCCCGTCCAGGGAATGGACGCAGGCAGGTGCTCCAAGGTGGTGCTCCACATCTTGGGATGGGATCCCCAAGACACTCACCAGGGACATCGCTCATCTGGGAAAATATTTCCCCATTCTCTGCTTTTATTTTCCGCGAGTTCTGTCCCACTGAGTCTGTGTCACTATAGTGTTCTTTTCCGGAGACCTGCGTTTAAGTGCCTTAATTTCCTTATCTCCGTTCCTTCTTCCATCAAGTGAAATAATTGAATGAGATGACTTCTAAGCTCTCTTCCAGTTATTTAGACAGACACTATAAACAATCTCTCCTTTTTTTCTATTTTAAATAATGCTGCAGTGAACATTTTTGACCTTGTCATTGTATGATTGTTCAGTTATTTATTTCAGACAAATTTCTGAAAATAGACCCTTCGGGTCAAGGGTATGAACAGTCTTAAGGCTCTTTATAGATTTTGTCAGATGTTTCCAGGCAGGATTTCCATTTTCATCTTTACCAGCATAGGTATTTGTCTTTTCCAAGTGACATCTACCACCTATGGAGCAGAGAGTGGCATTGATTCCAAAGAAGATTTTTTTGTGAGGGGGTTAGGGACTTATGGTTTAACCTCAGAAGCATTTACTGATTAGCTAAACGTTAGCCCTAAAGTCTGGAACCTTAGGCACATATACCTCGTAAATGATATTGTATTGTGGTGCATATGGGCTTCCCAGGTGGTTCAGTGGTAAAGAATCCACCTGCCAATGCAGGAGACACAGGTTTGATCCCTGGGTCAGGAAGATCCCTTGGAGAAGGAAGTGGCAACCCACTCCAGTATTCTTGCCTGGAAAATCCCATGGACAAAGGAGCCTGGAGGGCTACAGTCTATGGCGTTGCACAATTGAGCAGCTAATCAAAAACAACTCATACTCTGATATCACACGATGTGTTCCAAGTGCTGTCCTTTATACAGCGTGTAGGTCAGCTTGCTGCCCACTGCAGTGGATGCCAGGCATGACTGCAGCATTCCCCACAAGCCCTGCACATGCTGCTTTGTGTCACCTCTGATTACTTGTGAGTCTGATTCTCCCTAAATACAGTTGCATCTTTAGCATACCCTTGGGGACATAATCAGAGGGGTTCAGTCTATTAAAAAAAAAACAGTGGCATTACTTTATAGGACATTACACTTCCAGATTTTATAATTACTGTGCTCTATACATAAAGATTCTTGCCTACCAGAAACTTGCAATCTAGTGAAGGAAATAGATTCCCCTATAAATAATAAAATTTCATTCGTAATCTGGAGAAGTACTGATTGCTAGTGTTTTAGTGACCTTGTAAGACAAGTCAAATAGAGGAAATATTGATGGCATGTCTGCTGGTTAATTTCTCTATTTGAATTTTCTAAAAAGCTTTTCGGTAAGCTTAGAATAACTTGTTATGAAACACATGTAAAATTGACTCAGTATTACAGAATGTGTAATACTGCCTTTGCAAAGGTTTATCTGAACTGGGCTATGTATTTGTCGTCTCCTAGTTTCATGCAACATCAGCAGCTAGTGTACTGCGCTGTTTCAGTCGCTCAGTTGTGTCCGAGTCTTTGCAACCCCATGCACTGCAGTGCGTTAGGCCCTGTTTCCTAGACTTGTTGCTCTTCAGTCTAATTCTGAGAGAGCAGGAACTCAGGGGGAGGATGGGTAGAGGATGTGTTCCCTGAGTCAGGAGGGAGGAGACCATTGGGGCCTGATGCTACTAGTGGCTCTTGTAAGGATTTAGTTACTTGGATTTCAGTCCACTGTTCTCATCCTTGCTAAGTCCTTTTAGAAGTGGAAAGTAGAAGCAGGGTTCTTATTTCCAAGGTTATATGAATGTGAGGTTATTTGTGTCTCTAGGGAAAGAAGAGAGTCCCATCTTCTCTTTGGGGGCCACTCATTCAAGGTGCTTCCTGTGTGTGGGGGGGACTCTTTTCCTCTGAATCACTTACAGACAGTTATCCCAAATCATGTGCACACTGGTTGGTAACACTGTCTCAGTGGTTGGCACTGTTGGTGGGAAAGAAAATTATGTCAAAATGATACAGTATTTTAGTAGGACTTTTTGGTTTGGTGGTTGTTTTGTTTTTACCAACTGAGTAAATATAAGTGCAAAAGTAAGCAGCCTCTGGTATATGAGATTCTGACCTTGCATTAGGGTTTTCTACAATTTGTAGGACTTCCTTAGGCACCAGCCGAGAGGATTAACCCCAGATTCTCTAGCCCCACAGTCCTTGCTGGGAATTTCTTTCTGAGTCACCTGGAAACACTGACTGGGGCATCTCCAACCCATAGTGGCTGTTGGCCGCCACACAGGCAGGTTGGAAGCAGACGATCCCTGCCTGATTGTAATCAAAGGGACTCCTTTTTGGAAGGAGGCAAGAGACATAAATGAGCAAGTAGCCATAGTAAATCCACATGAAGAAATTGTATTTGGAGCTAGCTGATTACAGAATGGAAAGTATTTTATACATTAGTGCAAAACAGATTATCAGTGCCCTTGGGTTCTTGTTACATCATCTTTGTCCAGGTTAGGCAGGTGGAATAAGGTTTAGAAAAGAGAGTGCAACGGTCAGAATACTTGAATAATGTTCTCTTTTGCTCTTTTCAGCACAAAAGAAAACTTTTTCTCCTTAGAGAATGAGCATTCAGTAGGATGGTTCATGAGAGCTTATACCATAACACTTAATCCTATTAAAAGAAACAAAGTTACGGTTATTTCTTGTATTAAAATATGTTCCAAAAGGTCTATTTATTTCTGAGTTTGTTTTTTTGTCCATTATCTGATTATTTTAAGCATATTTTTTCTTTCCTTGTGTCCCTGTCCCTTCCAGCTCAGCAAAATGATATTCTTCCCTAACCCTTAGACAGAATTATGCTCCCTGAGGGCAGGAATTCAGTGCCATTGGTTGTCATATTCCAGAAACATGTTTGGAGACCCTGTTGAAATGAAGAGGACCGTGTCCAGAGGCTGTGTAGAGTACAGTGGACAAGCGTAAAGATGTGGGCTGGAATCCTGCATCTCCTGGGAGCTTCACCCATTGACCAACCATGGACAGGCCACCTCAGTCTCTGAGCCACAGTTTCTTTGCCTGTAAAACTGAGAGAATGTTGTTCTGCATCTCCTAGGGTTGTGTCGAGAATGAAGCAAAATAAACCCCTTGGCACACTGGTGAACTTATATGGCACTTGCTGTATACCAAGCACTGTGCAAAGCACTGCAAATATCAACGCATTTAATGCTCACAGCCTTACCCATTGTGTACTCATACTTGGATATTGCTGCCATGAAGACATTTTTGCACTGCTCCACATATGGGTGGTGTTGCAGGAGTTACACTGGTCACAAACTAAGCCGAGACAGTGGCCCTGCTTTCCTTCGTTTAAAGGACGTTTCCTGCATTTAAACGTTCCCATGGTGTTGGCAGCAGGCCCCACTGTGTCACGGGTTTTCCTTGAGGGACGTTGTTCACAGGCAGGGTTCTCAAACCCCCTCCTCTCTTCCCTGATCACAGAAAGGAGCAGTTCTGCATCGGGTAGTAACCTTGTCACATGGGTATGCATTTCCTCTTCACTCTTTCTGTCCTCCCTTCCCACTTCCAGCATTGCCCCAGTCAGTTACAGAAGGCTCTTCTGTCTTAGCCTGCTTCATTCTGTTTGTGGGTCCCTTCTCCACCCCCACTTCAGGAAGAAAGACTTTTGTAATGGCTGTCTTATGTAGAAATACTTGTAATGCCATATCTAAAATAAGAAATAGGAAAGCCAAAGGTTTTGATGCAATAGGAAACAAAAAATTAGGGGCACTCACTCTTTAAACCACCTTATCGAATCTGTAAAGCTGACCATCTTCACTGAAGATTTTTTAAGGGTCAGTGTAGTTTGATTTCTCTGGTTCTCCCATCATTGTCTCCTCTTATCAGATAAATTTTTCTTGAGTGTTAACTTTCACAATCAAGAAAAGATTATTCCTTACTTCATGATCTTTGGTATAATTTTAGAGTATTTTCTATTTTAATTGCATATATATTATGCCAAGTGATTGAGGTCAAATATGCAAGGACAACTCTTAAGAGTTCATAATGCAAATTGAAGTCCTCCCTCCTGTCTATAGGTTGAACAATCTAAAATTAAACAATCTTGAAAACATTGCAAAAATGGCAAAGATTACTCAAAACACAAACATAATATTGAATGAATATGGAAACAGCTATAATACATAGAGAAGTTAAAAAAAAAAAAGAACCTCAGTGAGGTATAGAACTGTTGTATTAATTTCTGAAAACTTGGTATAAATAAGCAGATGCTTTGATGTTGGGTCTGACTTTCTCTTCCCCTAGGCTCCTCAGTGGCTGGAAAGTGATTCTTGTCAGAAATGTGAGCAGCCCTTTTTCTGGAATATTAAGCAGATGTGGGACACGAAGACACTGGGGCTGAGACAGGTGAGTAGCTGGCATCCAGTTGTCACTGTGTTAATCACATGTTTTGTTATTTATATGATTAGTATAACATTTTATTTGGAATCGCACTTTTCCCTATGAATGCTGTTAATTCCTACATTTGTGATGTCACCATCATTGTGTAACAAATAGGAGCAGATCTTTCCTGGGGCAGTAGTGAGACTTAACTTTCCCAAAGTATGCCATCGCTCATCCTGCACTGGAAAAGCAGGGATGTCCAGAAAACCCCCAAAGCCTATTTGTAAAGGGATGAAAGAGCTCTGAGTTTAGGGCTGTTATTTGTTAAAGTTAGTATTTGTACCAGCCCAGCACAAAGTCAAAATGAACTTGGCCTCTAAGCCTTAAACTTTCATGAACAGACAAAAAGTAACAGATTAGCCCTCACTGGAATATTCTGACAGTAAGAATTTTAGCTTGTTCCATGTGAGTGTACCTGGAGCATTTCTGTTAAGCATGTTTCAAGTATGTACTGTTTTTTAGTTTTGTAAATTAATTGAAAAAACATGTTCCAGATAGCCTGTAGATTTCAAGGAAGCTCTTACCCTTAGGTATTCATGTAATACTAAAGTTCTACAAAAAGCGTAGTTCTACAGCAGGCTTGAAGGTAGCCACTCACTCAGACTGAATGTGAATTTGTGCAGGTAAGTAAAAATGGAATGCCAGTTTTAATTGCTTTTCTTATGGGTTTAACCCTCTCTAAGGAATTGGTGGAAAGTTTGTGTGTGTCAATAAACTTTTACTTATGAAGCTACTCTCTAGCAAGGTCAGATACAAGACTGCCAGTGTAGGAATTATTTTATCACTCGTGACATTCTAATGCTTAGAAACTGCAGCAGTATTCTGTCTTTAGCCTCGTTCTCACAACACATGGCTGGTAGTAACTGGTGGGTGAAGTAGTCCGTACTTCAAAGGAAACATGGAGAATTATTATGAGTTAACAGCTAATAGAAGAGCATGGAAAGGTATTGGTCACAAAATTTTAGTGGTTTAAAAATATATATATATGTCAAAAGTAGTGATAATAGCTGGACTATTTTGGAATGTTCTTGAAGCTCATTTTCAGAGTCATAATTTGAAAGAGTAAAAGAAAGAGCAAAACATGATTATGGATGTTTGTTTCTTAATGAGGGCAAATTACATTTAAAACTTTACTTCCATTTAAAACTTTTGTTATAGGATTGTTTTTCCTTCCCAAAGTCTCTAGCTATTTGGGTTCCTAAATGAGCTTGAACTTGGTTTTAATATCATTTGTTGTCATCTAAGCCAAAAATATGAATGCATAAATATCAGTATTTCACCAATAACAAAGCAAGGATATTTGGAAATCTTTGAAAGTGTTGAAATAGCCTGCCTTTGGTGTGTTAATTGATACATTGAATTAGGGGTGATTATAATTCATGGAGAAGGGAATGGCAAACCACTCTTAGCATCTTGCTTGGAGAATCCTATGGACAGAGGAGCCTGGCAGCCAATAGTCCATGGGGTCACAAAGAGTCAGACACGACTAAAGTGGCTTGGCAGTATCATTCAAGGCACATCATCCCCAATCCTGTTCCCTGCTCCGAAGGGAAACCATGTGCCTTAAAACAAGAGGTTAACTCCCGCTTTCCCTCCTTCCTCCCGGAAGCATCACTGCCGGAAGTGCGGGCAGGCTGTCTGCGGCAAGTGCAGCAGCAAGCGCTCCAGCTACCCCGTCATGGGCTTCGAGTTCCAGGTCCGAGTCTGCGATTCTTGCTACGACTCCATCAAGGACGAGGAGTGAGTGTTCGCTTGTCTCTGTCTTACTGTGTGTTCATCCGCAGCGGGAGAGCCTGGGAAATGACATGGGTATGCATTCGACCCTTGCAGAACGGTTAGGGTCCTGTCCTCCATGCAGTGGAAAATCTGGGTACAACTTAGAGTTGGGTGTAGCTGGATATACCTTAGACCCTCTGGGTCTGACTGGGTATAAAAATCTGGATATAACTTAGACCTTCCTATCCACGGGTCTGCAGATCATTTAGCACTGTGATATTTACTAGTAAAAAAAATCCGGATGTAAGTGGACCAGTATAGTTTGAATCTGTGTTGTTCAAGGATCCACTGTATTGATCTTTTGTCTCTTGTAAACAGTTTCCAAGGAGAGGATTCTGCCCTGGCTTTGTGACTTAAGACAAGTCTCTCCCAAACACTTTGAGGAATGATTCTGCTCAGGCCAGCCGTGAGCCAGCCCTGAGCCTCCGAGCCATCAAGAGTGCTATGAGGGTCAAGGCTGTGTGCACACTGGTGGGTGGTTGAGCAGGCGCTCTACAGAGGCACCCCAGCTTCGACCTGTGCTCACATTCATGGATGATTTATTAGTGGGAAAACCCTGGAGACTCACATTCTCTCCCACATAAAGTCTGACCTAGTGATCCGTGCTTAAATAACTGTGTACAAGACATATCTGTCCCCTATTCAGTCCTGAATCAGATCCATGAAGGCAGGACCAGCATTTTCTTTTGCTCCTTTTTTAAAAAATGTATTTTATTGAAATGTAGTTGAGTTATTTTGGTGTGTTAATTTCAGCCATGCATGCTAAGTCACGAAGTCCTGTCTGGCTCTTTGTGACACCGTGGATCATAGCCCTCCAGTCTCCTCTGTCCATGGGATTTTCTAGGCAGGAATATTGGAGTGGGGTGCCATTTCCTTCTCCTGCTCCTTTTTGAATCATCTTTGAAAACAGTAGCTGGGCACACCTTGGTGGATGCCCAAGTAGGAAGGCTGGTGTGGTACCACTGCTGCTCTTGGTCAGTGAACTGGTGATGTGGCCAGGGTATGGGCTTCGGAGTAGAGTGAGGGTCAGCACCCCGGGGCAGCACTGCCTCTCCTGCCTGGATTCGCGGGGAGCCTGCAGCCTGTGATCTCGTGCAATGTAGTTCCCCTTTGTTAAAGGTTCTCGTTCTGATGTCTAGGGATGTACAAGCCTGTCCACCAAAAGAAAATCAAATATTTTGGGAATTTTGGAAAATCCTTTGTAAAACTGCTTGTGGGAATCCCCTGGAGGTCCAGTGGTTAGACCTCTGCTCTCATCACCGAGGGTGCATGTTCAGTCCCTGGTTGAGTAACCAGATCCCTGAGGTCATACAGCACAACCAAAAACAAACAGACCAAAAAACCCCCAGAAAACCAGTCCTGCAACTTAGGCTTTCTGTCATCCTTTAATTATAGTTGGTTTTCAAAACCATAGCTACATTTCGGGGAGCAAATTTTGACACTGTTACCGTAAATATTTCCTTTATGTCACTAAGACAACTTATCCCTCAGCTCTAGAAACTGCCGGGTGAGTTTAAATGGCCTCTCTTCTCTCTGTTAGTCGGACATCTCTAGCAACCTTCCACGAAGGAAAACATAACATCTCCCACATGTCCATGGACGTTGCTAGGGGCCTGATGGTGACCTGCGGGACCGACCGCGTGGTGAAGGTAAGCTGCCTAATTGTCCCAGTTAGCACCTCCATGCAGACTGCTCCACTGACATGCTGTGAGTGTGTAAGGCAGTTCTGATGGACAAGCTCACCTTCCCTTTGGATGAGCTCCCCATGGCCAGGTGAAAGCCCTGGCTAACAAATTGCATGTTTGTGAGTTTCCATGCCCTTCCCGGCGGCTCAGTCCAGTGGGGTCTCCCTCCACTGTCTCAGTCTCTCCAAGTAAGCTGGTGAGGGCCTGCCACCCCTCTGTCACTATCTGCCCTGAGCTGGCCCCAGGGTCTTCCCTCCCACTGCCTGGCCTTGGCTGACCTCTTTCTCTGGTCGCTCCTTCCCTGGCTAATGGTCCTTTATCCTGGATAGAATACTCCCCATTTATAAGAAATAACCATACTTTCCTTTGTTAAATCCCCGAGTGACTAGCACAGAAACGGAGTGTGAGCGCTTTATCCTGAGTGCCGTTCTTGAGTTATAAAACTGCCCTGCCTGCACATGTGCTCAGCTACTCAGTTGCCTCTAGCAGTTTGAGACCCTGCGGACTGTAGCCCACCAGGCTCCTCTGTCTGTGGAATCATCCCAGCAGGAATCCTAGAGTGGGGTGCCGTTTCCTCCTCCAGGGATCCTCCCAAGCCAGGAATTGAGCCCATGTCTCCTGGGGCTCCTGCTTTGGCAGGTCAATTCTTTTACCACTGAGCCACCCGAGAAGCCCTGTAAAACTGTCATCATTTGTTTCATAATTTTAAAAATGGGTTTTTTTTCCCAGTGGGCTTTTTATTCAAAATAAAAGTAAATCGTAGTGAAACATTATTATGATGTAATTCACAGGTGTTGAGGGAAATACTGCTTATAAGCTTTTATTGTGTTTTAGCCAACCACATTGTCTGGTCACTGTGTAAATCTCCAGAAGGTTTTATAGGGAAAGAAGAGGATGAGTTGTGTGTCTTGACCTGTTGGCCAGTGTACCAGCTGTCTGTCCTCCTGTGGGACCACATGGCCGATGCCACCTCTCCAGGTCCCCCCCTTCTTCTCTTGCAGATTTGGGACATGACGCCTGTGGTGGGCTGCAGTCTGGCCACCGGCTTCTCTCCACACTGATGCGGGGGCCAGCGGGGTCTGAGTCTTCGCAGGGGCCACCTTCCCCTACACACGACGCTTCCCTCTAGCTCCACAGTCCTTGTCACGTGGATGAACAGCCAGCCACTAAAATCAAATCAGCATTTTTATAAAGAACAAAACGTGAACGTGTGTTTTTGGGCATTTGTGGAACTGTCCATGGGGACCAACATAGCAGGTCCCTGAGGAGTGGAGTTACTGCAGGGAGATGTCCTGCGAGCGGCGAGCTGACGGGTGCCGAGACGGTAATTTAGCACAGGAGAGTTTCAGAAGAAAAACACTGAACGAAAGAGTTAAAGCCTAGAAGTTTCTTCAAGCAATTCCAAGTGCAAACACACTCCCCTCCCCCCAGATTTACTGGGCCCTCGGGGGCTCCCACGCATCTCTGCGATCAGAGCAGGGGTCCAGGGAGGAGGACTTGCGTTCTCTCTTGGGGGGGTACAGGGGTCTTAGGAACCCAGAGACCCTCCTCGTCCACTGGCGTCTGTGAGTATTCTCTACCCCTAGTCACTGACAAACCTCCTCATGGTACCTGTCCTCTCCAGGAGTGCCACGTCTGCACTTAGTGTGTGGCCCACTCCAGTTGTTTCTCGTCCCAGCCAGCGTGCCGTGGGCGGACCCTTACAGTTGTCACCAAGTGAGCTGCACAGTGTCTCTACTAACCAAGGGAGTCCACATCCTTCCTTGTCCCCCAGATGTGCTCTGAGAACAAGACGTCTCTATGGTGCTGTTAACATGGGACTCGCACAAGCCGCCTGACTTTTTCTCATGGCAGTTAGGAATGACTAATGGAAAACCCAGATACCAGCGTGACTGGGATGGGAAACGAGCAGTCCGCTCCGTGGAACAGCCCAGTCCTCCTGAAAGACACAGTCTATTTGCAGCCCAAGTTGAGCCCCTGTAAATACTGTGACACTTCAGTAGACACCTCAGAAGAGAACTCCAAAGCTTTTTAAACTAGGTTGACTTTTAGTTACAACTTCCTTTGTAGAAGGAAGTTGGTAACCCAGAGCAGTGACTATTAACAAGGTCCTGCACAGGTATTCCTAACTTGTAAGTTACTCCCAGAACAGTTAGCAAAATCTCTTGTTATCAAATGGCATTTTAATTTAAAAGTTTTTGGCCACTTAGTACCAGCATTGGGGAAGAGGTAGGAAATGGGGAGCCTGTCTTTTAATATTCAGGTATTTATTTGTTTTTAACCGGCAGTACATGTCTTGTTACTTTAGGGCTATTTTAAGGATAGATTTTAAAATAGATAGCAGGAGTATTTGTGTTAGTCTTACTAATGGATATAGAAAAATACTACTGCATTGCTTTTAAGGGGATCAAGCCAAGACAGTATCATTCTGTGTGACATAACTAAGGGACTTAATAGTTTTAAATAACAGTTGTTAATGAAAATGTGTTTTTAATAACAGTTTAAGACAGGCAATTAAACTAAGATGTCTTAATGGCCAGTGGCACAAATTAGGAAAGGAGGTCAGGTCATCATGTTCTAGAATGATCTGCAGTAGATGTCGACTTGCCTTCAGAAATAAGACTGAAGGGTTTTGTTGCTCCTTGTAATTTTTGTGTTATATCACCTGAAAAAGATGTTTTCTTTCAAAACTTGCCCTAGGCCCTTTGCAGAATGTGTGTTGCTGACATAATCCAGGAGAAAAATCGAGTGGTGGTACCTTGAACCGGTAGTGTTGAATGTCAGCTTAGTTTAGTTAATGGTTTGGCTCATACATACAAAGATGCTATGCTGGGGATTCTCTGAAGTCCTGAAAGGAAAAGCGAATATGAACTATTCCTTGCCATGCTGAAGAATGCTACACGATGGTTTTGCTTTCCTTCAGCCTGTGTAAAATGTGATTTCATGATGTCTGTAGTAGACTGAGCAGTTTCGCAGCTGTCAAGGGTATGCCATAGCTTTTTGACTTTTTTTTAATTTTAAAAGATGCGTAATGAAAAACCTAATGTTTCACAGAGAGTGTAAGGCTGATACAATGCCTCCTTAGGGATTAAGCTAACATTAAGTCAAGAGGGAGAGGTCTGTGTCAGGAAGAATTGGAGCCAGGTATCCGGAAAAGGAAAGGAGAAAGTTTCAATAATATTTTCTTTCCACCAGAGCTTACTATCATTTTTTGTTTTAAACACACGTATGGTAGGCTTGCCTTGTCTCTGTCACACACAAGGTAGTAAATGGGGTAATACTTTTTATAGAGATGGGTAAAAATTTTAGTGATTGGGCACATAGAGTATAGTTAGACTTCTGGTTATTGCCTTATTTTGACCACGTTACTCTTAAACGGGTCACTTACAATATATAGTTCTTCAAATAATGGTTTACCAATTTTTCCATTCCTGAATACTCCTCAGAGTCCCACTTGGGGATCACGAAGAACAGAATGTTAAGAGAAGATCTTTCTGTTTAGATCTAGTATGCGTGGGGTCGCAGAGTTGGGCGTGACTTAGCGGCTGAACAACAACAAAAGGTTCGTGATCAAGACTTGCCAGTTCTTCCTTCTGAACATGTTTTAAAATTGTTCTTTGTTAGTGGAAGTGATAGGAATATACTCTTGTAGCATTAGATGGAAGCAGACTATTCATTCCCTGGTAAATCTCTGTTTACTGTGTCTTAGTTCTGTCCTGCTGCCTAGAGGCCATGAACAGAACATACTGCTTTATACTTTAGAAGGTGGTGTCACTTTTTTCTCCCCCTACAGCATTCAGTTTGTTAATATCTACAGATTTAAACTATTGAAACTGGCCTAAGTATGGAATAAAACCACAGTGGCTCAGATTCAAGGAGTTATTTTCTAAAATCAGTTTTCATTAATTACTTCCTACTTCATTCCTGGATCTGGTATCTCTTAAAATGTAAGAAACCAGTTACTATTAATGATAAACCGTCTGCTCATTATAAATGTGAAGTTTAACAAATAAGTAATACATGCTGTATTTGTGTGTCTATTGCTTAATTGTTAATTGTGAGCAGATTATTGAATGCCTACTCTATTTTCTGCAGTTTACTACGCAATAACTCTTTGAGTAAGTTGATGTTTAATTGTGCAACAAATTTATATTAGAAATACAGTTTAAAGTGTTTTTCTCTCTAGACCTTTTTGACTAGGGAGGCAAAGGGCAATGTTGATTAGTACATTTTGTCTTGTACTACTAGCTACGTTTCTATAAGATAGGGTGCCCTGCGTGTCCCAGAGAGCTAGAAACCTTTGTTCTTTGCTCCTGTTTGTGGGTTCTGTTTTTGTGGGTTTTTTGAGAACATGCATACAATAAAATGTTCCTTGCTTGTTACCCTGTTGTTAATTTAGCTTTTGTTCTGTTTGACCTGGACATCGTGCAGCAGGAGTACCTACCATGAGTTTAGTGCTGCCTGTGTGCGGGTGCCCTGCCGACCTCATACTATTCAATCCTGGCAACACTTCTGCAAGGCACTGTTTCCTCCATTTTACAAATGAGAAAACCAAGTGGATCTTGTCTGTCCATCTGACTCAAAAGCACGTGCCTCCTTTATACCGCCTGCCTTAATGTGCTAGCGTGTAAGGAGGGTTTGGTATAAAGGGAGTAGGTATGATCTGTCTTGAAGTTTGTGAGGCCCTGGTGTGAGATTGCTCAGGATACCCAGGCCCCCTGAGAGCACTGAGCCTCGTGGAGACAGCATGAGCCCTGCCCTGGGTCCCCTTGCAAACAGCTCAGTTTTATGAAGAAACACAGGATGATTCAGATCCGGGAGAACAGAGTCCTCGGCTTAACTGATTAGGGGTTGATATAGAGATCAGAACAGCAGTTTATTGAGGGTTTTTTTTTTTTTTTTTTAAGAACCAAAGCTTTATTTTCTCTCATCATCAGAATGTTTATTGGCAATTCTCTGGTGGTCCAGTGGTTTGGAATGAGTGCTGTCCCTGTCAGGGACCCTGGTTCCCTCCCTGTTCGAGGAGCTACGATCCCACAAAATGTGCAGCATGGACAAAGAAAAAAATATAATGATATGTTTATTGCAATAAAAAAAGGAAAATAAAAAGATAATACCAAAAAAGTATTTTAAATATTTATTTGCAACCTTGCAGAGACACCACTGTTAAATTTATGCCATATATCTTCCCAGTATTTTTGCTTTTTTTTTTTAATGCATATGTACATATAGGACACATACTTATAGACCTGTTGTTAATAGATGCCTGCCTTCTTGCCCCACCTGATGTAGTAGCCTCATCAGTACAGTAGCCTCATCAGCTACTGTAGAGTCGAAGTGGATGCTAGCTCTGTGCCCATGCACTGGGACTGTCAGCCTCCAACTCTGTGAAGGTAGGTAAGGCCACGTGAATTGCTTCAGCCCATGACGTGCAGTCAGGAGCATTTAATTGCAGGTGAGGCTTAACCACCAGTTTCTTTGGGATGCCAAGCCATCCCATGAAACCCAACGTGCCCTGGATCTGCAGTGGGTGTTACTAAATCTTCTGTTGTTTTAGTCTGCTGAGGTAAGGGTTTTCAGTTCAGTTGCTCAGTTGTGTCTGACTCTGCAACCCCATGGACTGCGGCACGCCAGGCTTCCTTGTGTATCACCAGCTCCCAGAGCTTGCTCAAACTCATGTCATCGAGTCAGTGATACCATCCAACCATCTCATCCTCTGTCGTCCCCTTCTTCCACCTTCAATCTTTCCCAACATCAGGGTCTTTCCCAGTGAGTCAGTTCTTCCCATCAGGTGACCAAAGTATTGGGGTTTCAGCTTCAGCATCAGTCCTTCCAGTGAATATTCAGGACTGATTGCCTTTAGAATTGACTGGTTTGATCTCCTTGCAGTCTAAGGAACTCTCAAGATTGTCTACTCCAACACCGCAGATTTTTAGCTGCAGCATAATCTAGCCTGGATAACTGTATTCCATTATTCCATTATGTGATTAAACCATCCTTAATTTTACTGATCCCATTAGTTGAAGTTAGGTTATACATTTTTAGAATATTTAAATTTTCAATTAAAACTAAACATTTTAAAATCCTAAACTCAGCATGCTTATGTATTCATATTTGCCCATTTTTCCAATTACTTTTTTAGGAGGCATTCTTAGAAGTAGGAATTGCTAGGTCAAAGAATATCTGTTCTAAGTTTTTACTCTTACTGCAAATATCCTCATACCATTGCCAATACTTGAATTGGTTCCTTTGCACAGGCGATAAACAGGCATAGCTTAGTGTCTTAGTCTATGAAATTCCAATTTATTAATGTTTGAGTTTCTGTGGGACAGTCTAGATAGAATCCCAGTCACCCCAGGAAAGCCGCTCAGTGGACAGGATGCAGAGGAAGAAAGGTTGGTGGGTGACCTTGCTGCTGTTAAGACGGCCTGATATGCGTGTCTCCAAGGTTGCAGGAGGGTGAGCTGGTCTCTCTTTACTCGGAAAGTGGAAGCAGACCAACTAGTTCTTGTGTCCTGCCTTCCCTTTCAGGTGTTACCTGGCTTCCTTGTAAAAACATTCTCGGGAGGAGAATGTAGGTACTTGAGATATACCTTCCTTTCCCATCCACAAGTCTTTAGTCCCTAAGTTTCCTTGACAGCAGTATAATTAGATCTCTTTCTGTATCCTTTCACTGCACATACAGACCATCCCTTAGGAAGCTTGTCCCATATTGATACATATGGTTTCCCATAAAAGTTGAGACCATGAGTCCTATCATTTGTAGCATAGAGATGGAGCCTGAGAGAAAGTTTCCCGGGTCAAACCCAAGTGGAAGACTGAAGGGTCAAGCTGCGGCCCATCTGACCTCAAAACTATGCTCCTCTTTCTAGAGCCCCATCTAGCTCTTTCTCTGAAGCGTGTTTAAATCCTGAACTTGACATTCTGGAGAATGACAGAGTAATAGAAATGTATTTATACCGTTAACAAGGGTTGTGTGGCATGTTTCCCTGAGGTCGAGAGGGCCATGAGGACTTTATTTACTTCCCAATCATGAATCAACGGTGGCCCTAATAAGTGGCCTCTTCGGTGACGTAATGCCAAAATTTCTTACAAGCCAACAATTTCCCATGTACTGTAAAGAACAGGAATCCTTAACCTATGCTTTATGATACTTAAGATACTCTATTATTTTTACATCATTTCACAGTGGTTAAATTCCTTCTAGAAAGTAAATTTTATTTGTATCTGAAATAGATTAATGCATAATAATGTAGGTATGCCCCCAAATCAAAAATTTGAAAGAACTTGGGAATCACTCTTCTAAAGTATGGCTGTTAAAGCGTATGACACTTGTAACGTTTTTTAGATCTGCCCTCATAATGAGGATTATCATCTATTCCTGCAACATTTAAGAATGGCCAGTAGCCTATAGACTCTAGAAACAATCAAACTCACCTAATAGAGTCTCATGTTACATTTACATGTTTCATGATTTTACTGTTTCAGAATTCAGAGTGTCATTCCCTTATTAAATATGATAATTCTTTTGACAATATAATGGCAACCAAGTATTTGCGTAGCTGTAGGCTGTTCCCAGTTAATGCAGTAATATTAGAACTTGCATAATTTGTTGAATCGCACAATTTGTTGAATTCCAGATAACTTAAGTCACAGAAAGGAAGATGATTTTCCAACACTTGCAGGTTTATTTAAACTCTTCTGTACCCACCACAGACTTTAAATCATGACAGGGAAGTTGCCACGTGCATGGTGATGGCCTGCTAACGTGTGCACTGGTTCCTGCCAGAGAGCCTCTGGAAGGCAGGGACTAGCCTCTCTGTGTTGTCATTGCCCTTCATACCCAAGTTTCTTCCCATCCTTTGAAAATGCCACATTAGGCTGAATGCATTGGTTTTGTGTGCTCTTCCTTGAGCTGTTACCTAGAGTTAGAGGAACTAATTAGCAGCTTCTAAAATGAAGTAGAAACATCTGGTGGACTTAACCCAGTGTGGCGTCAAAAGGGAACTTCCCAGTTGGCTTAGTGGTACAGAATCCATCCGTCAATGCGGGAGATGCAGGTTCGATCCCTGGGTGGGGAAGATCCCCAGGAGGAGGAAATGGCAACCCACTCCAGAGGAAAAAGCATATGGTCAAACAGAAATTTGTTTATTTCTGGATTTACTTGCATAAAAATAATTTTTTGCTCGAGTGACTTGGGACTTTATTTCTACATTATTAACGTACTTTCCTGTTGTTTGTATTTTATTGACATTAAATTGTCTTTTGCTGCAGGAGTCTATCATCTGTATCTGTCTAATGAGTCCCACGTTGCAAACGTGTGTTGAAATAACAGACAAGCTTGCAGACCCAAGCCTCAGTACAAGCCGAGTGGCTCTACCTTCAAAGTGCATATTCCCAGTACTGCCACTTTTCACTATCCAGCTCCTATTACCATGGTTCAGTTCCCTGTCATCTGGATTGTGCCAGTGGCCTCCTAACCCGTCCCCCAGCTCCTGCCCCTACCAGCCTTTTGTCAACATGCCTGTTATAACTCTGATCATGCCATTCTTGGACACAAAACCCTCAAAACTCCATGCCACCCACAGTAGGCACCCTAGTTGTAAACAGTCCAGTCATCACCTCCCTGACCTCTGCTCTCCTTGCTCACTCCGGTCTAGCCACACAGCTGTTGTGTTCATCTCTCTAACTGCTTTGGGACAGAGAATTTGTGCAAACAGCATAGACCTCAGTGGGCAATCAATAATTAATGATGTGGGACTTCCCTGGTGGTCCAGTACTAACTTAAGACTCTGCTTCCACGTCGGGAAGCGTGGGTTCCATCCCTGAGAACAAAGATTCATTGTGCAAGCCTTGTGCCACCACAGCCAAAAAAAAATTCTAAACTAGCAATACTTTAAAAATGAATAAATACGTAATGTTGCCTGTATGTGTACAGTTTGGATGCAGTACTTAAATGACAAGGAACTTAGGTGAATTTTCTTAGGGAGTGAGTCGGTAGTGTGAAATTCCTGTTCCTCCACTACCATCATTCCTGCCCACCCTGTCCTACCTTCCAAGCTACTCAAACAGTTTCCAGAGGCCAGAAGGAGCAGTTAGAGGAAAGTAGGGAGATATTATAGAGGCTAAGTACACAGGGGACATGAGACATTTCTAAAATATCAAACACTAATTATGGGTTTCTGATCATCATAAGACCTAATCAGATGTAACTTCACTCTGCAGCTTCATGCTTGAAGCTGTGTGTGATTTTAAAATATTTCTGCAAATGCTTAGACCTTCCTTCTGTTGAGTGGTGGGTCTTATGTACCCTCCCCTTCAATCTGGGCCAACCTTAGTGACTCCCCAATAGAATGTGGCAGAAGTGACTCTGCAGTATCTGAGGCTAGATTAGAATTTGCCCTGCAGCTTCCACCTGGTTCTTTGCGGAACACCAGGCACCTGAGACCAACAGGTGTTCTGGTCAGCCACCGAGCTTGAGCTCTCACTGATGGCCAGCATTAACTGCCAGCCGAGTGCGTGTGCCTTCTTGGACAGCCAGCCCAGCTGAGCTCTCAGATGTCTGCAGATCCAGCTGCCAACTGCCATAGCAGGAGAGACACCCAGCTGAGGGCTGCCAAGATGAGCCCTTCCCGAATTCCAGACCCACAAAACTGTCAACAAAATAAAATGCTTGTTTGAAGCTGCTAAGTTGTGGAGTGATTTGTTTTATAGCAATAGAGTAACCTGAACAAGGAGCCATTAATTCCCCATCTGGGAACCAGAGGGCAGAGCAACCCCTCCCCACCCCACCAATCCTAGCAAGAAAAGTGGACCCAAGTCAACACAGTATTGATGAGCTTCTTCAGAAACAATGAGTTTTTTTGTATGAGTATTCTACAGGCCTATAGCTAATGGGTCATGATCCTCATTTTTTTTTCTTCAGATTTGCTCCATTTTCCTACCCACCAAGCATCATCCCCCTATTTCCACTCCAAACTTTTCTTCAAGGTTTTCGTTTTGGCCACATTGAATTTGGTTTTGAATTAACCCCCAGTCTGTACTAAGCATATTCAGATTTTATATGGGCCATATTTAAGAGTGCTCAATTTTCTCAGTGTTTTTGCCGATTATGAAAATGCAAGTTATGTACCATGATTAGGGCATAGGGAGCTCTGAATTATGGAATTTTCAGTTTTCCAAGCACTGAAACATTACTATGAGATGTGTATCATATATGTTGTGTTTCTATTGACACAACACCATTCTTTGAAGAATGAATTTCTACCATGTATAGGTACTATTCTGGATCCTTGGGGCAAAAACAAAAAAAGTGAACTAAACAAAGACCCTGCTCTTGTGGAGTCTACATTTTTGCAGTGGGAGACAGACAATAAACCTAAAAGAGAGGTGAATTATACAGCATACTTCGAAAGTGGGTTTCCCAGGTGTCTCACTGGTAAAGAACCAGCCTGTTGATGCAGGAGAGGCGGGTTGGAGCTCTGAATTGGGAAGATCCCCTGAAGAAGGAAATGGCAAGGACAGAGGAGCCTGGCAGGCAACAGTCCGTGGGGTCTCAAAGAGTCAGACACGACTGAGCACACACCCATACTCGAACGTAATGGTGCTACAGAGAAAGGACAGAGCAGGTTGCTGTCAATGGAGTGTGCAGGTGAGGGGTAAGGGGCAATTTGTCAGAATGATCAGGGTGATGTGTATTGAAAACATTCAAAGGAGATGTGGAAGACAGCTAAGTGGAAATCAAAGATGGGGGTCCCAGGCAGGGAACACTGCTGGATCAGAGGTTCCTAGACAGGAGTGAGGTGGGTGCGTCAGGAAACAGCAAAGAGAGCAGAGTGGCTGCAGTGGTCTGAATGAAGGAGAGAGTTAGCAGAGACGGTGAGGGCTTCGTGGGGGCTGGATCATGGAAGCCACTGCAAAGATGTTGGCTTTTGCTGAATGAGGTAGGAGCCATCTGAAGGTTTTGAGTATAGGAGCGATGTGATCTGACTTATATTAGGGTCACCAACCACTCTGCTGTTCTTTGCCTGTAGTGGCAAGAATGGGGAGTAATCTAGGCAAAAAGTGACAGTGGTTCAGTCAGAAAAGGCTCCAAGATTTGCCCTGAGCATTGGAAGGGCGAAGCTGACATACAGCTCAGAATTATGATCAGTTGTTGAGCTGGAGAGTAGATGCTGGGAGCCTTTATCTGAACCTCACACCACAAAAAAAGAACCCAGCGGATTCGGACCAGATGCTGAACTAATACTCCTTGTGCATTTTTGCTCGATTTCACACAACATTCATGAATGAGGATGAATCCTCATTTTACAGAGAAGGAAGCTAAAGTTCCGAAAGTTTCCGAGATTAAAGTTCAGTGACCTTGCCCAACCTACTAACAGGAGGAGCCAGAATTCAATTCCATTTCGACTCTACTGCCTGTTGATTCAGCTGCACCCTGGTTGGGGGGAGGGGGAGCAGGGGACTTTCCTCCACTAGGACCTTGTTGTTGTTGTTCAGTCGCTCAGTCGTGTCCAACTCTTTGTGACCCCATGGACTGCAGCACACCAGGTTTCCCTGTCCTTCACCATCTCCTGGAGCTTACTCAAACTCATGTCTACTGAGTTGGTGATGCCATCCAACCATCTCGTCCTCTGTCTCCCCTTCTGTCTTCAGTCTTTCCCACCATCAGGGTCAGCATCAAGGTCTCTTTCTAGGACCTTAGCAGCTGGCATTTTCACTATTACTTTATCATAATATGTTGCTTAACTATGCAATTGTGTAGGACAAAATTATTGACTAAAAAGTATCACAGGGCTTCCCAGGTGACGCAGTGGTAAAGAAACTGCCTGCCAGTGCAGGAGATGTGGGTTGGATCTCTGGGTTGGGAAAATCCCCTAGGAGGTAATGGCAACCCACAGCAATATTCTTGCATGGAAAATCTCATGGACCTAGGAGCCTGTAGCCTGTAGGAACTGCAGCACCTGTAGTCTGGCAGACTACAGCCCACGGAGTCACAAAAGAGTTAGACACAAATTAGTGACAACAACAAAAAGTGTCACTGCCTTCTAAATCATTTTTCTAAACTGATATATTCTCCAGTATCCTTATACTTACAAATCGACTTGATTTAATCCATTCAACTTGAATGGCTTCTGTTCTTACTGTTTTATTATCTTGTATAGCTCGAACACATTGCTGCCAAAGATTGTTGAAGTCAAGTTTTTTTTGAGTCCTACCTATAGTTATCTAGTAATAAATACTTAGGGTTTCCAAGGAGAAGGCAATGGCACCCCACTCCAGTACTCTTGCCTAGAAAATCCCATGGACGGAGGAGCCTGGTAGGCTGCAGTCCATGGGGTCGCTAAGAGTCGGACACGACTGAGCGACTTCACTTTCACTTTTCATTTTCATGCATTGGAGAAGGAAATGGCAACCCACTCCAGTATTCTTGCCTGGAGAATCCCAGGGACGGAGGAGCCTGGTGGGCTGCTGTCTATGGGGTCGCACAGGGTCGGACACGACTGAAGCGACTTAGCAGCAGCAGGGTTTCCAAGCATATGTATATAAGTTACCTATAGTTTCTAGATCTTTGCTGTGCTGACTTTGGCACCATTTTATTTTTGACATCTGAATTCTCTATGATGCCAGATGATCTGTTAATTAGGAGTGCCTGATAAACTACGTTTTTTTCTTACATCTTCATAGACTTCTATTCTATGGAGATATGCAATAGGAGGATATTGAAGAACAGTAGCAGGGCTGGCTGAGGAATTACTGATGCATAAATGCCCATGTCTGCTGGACTCTTGGGTTTCCCTGGTGGCTCAGACAGTAAAGAATCTTCCTGCAATGGGGGAGACCTGGGTTCGATCCTTGAGTTTGGAAGATCCTCTAGAGGTGGGCATGACAACCTACTTCAGTATTCTTGCCTGAAGAATCACCATGGACAAAGGAGACTGGCAAGCTGCAGTCCATGGGGTTGCAAAGAGCTGGGCATGAATGAGCAACTAAGAACAGCACAGCATGTACAGATACCTTCCTACACTCTTTATAGGGTCACAGCCCAAAAAACCCACTATTTTGGTGGGGGCATCTTTGTTCCCCAACCAGTGATTTTGGTTCTCCTTTACAGTTTTGCACACTTTGTGTTAAATTTATTCCCAAATGTTTTTTTTTTTCCCTTTTCATTTTGTTGATTGGAAAGCTTCTCATTATATCCTCTAATTGGTAATTGCATATGTGAAGGTTATTGTTTTTTTTTTCTCTTTTGAAATTATACCTGCTTCTTGACTGATTTTTTTTAAATTGAGTGCTGACTGTTTTAAACAATTTTGTGTTTCCGCCTCTGTTCCCAAAAAACCTGTTAGTCTTCATAAAACCTGGACATCAGTGATATAAAATAACTTACTTGAAGAATTTTTCCTGCTACATTTCAACCCAGCTTGTAAAGGTAGATAAATGAAAATTAAGAAACATACATTTCAATATAGTGTTCTCTCAAATCTTCATATTTAATTATGGTAAAAAAAATGTCAAACTTTTAACCATTGTCTACAAATATTAAACAGATTATACTTACATGAATTTGAACCACTCAAAACTTACAAAACATGTTTAATTGGAGTATAATTACTTTACAATGTTGTTTTAGTTTTTACTGTACAACAATGTTAATGAGCCTTATGTATACATATATCTCCTCTCTCTTGAGCTTCCCTCCCACCTCCCCCATCTCACCCATCTAAGTGAGCTCCCTGCGCTATACAGCAGGTTCCACTAGCTAGCTATTTTACACACGGTAGTGTGTCTATGTAAATACTACTCTCTCAGTTCGTGCCATCCTCTTCTTCCCACCCTATGTGCAGCCCATTCCCTCTTCCTGCATCTCTATTCCTGCCCTGCAAAATAGACTCATCTGTGCCATTTTTCTAGATTCCATATGTCAACTACAAATTGGCACGTACCAAGGAAGAGCAAAAGCAGAGAGACATTACTTTGCCGACTAAGGTCCGTCTAGTCAAGGCTATGGTTTTTCCTGTGGTCATGTATGGATGTGAGAGTTGGACTGTGAAGAAGGCTAAGCGCCAAAGAATTGATGCTTTTGAACTGCGGTGCTAGAGAAGACTCTTGAGACTCCCTTGGACTGCAGGGAGATCCAACCAGTCCATTCTGAAGGAGATCAGCCCTGGGATTTCTTTGGAGGGAATGATGCTAAAGCTGAAACTCTAGTACTTTGGCCACCTCATGTAAAGAGTTGACTCATTGGAAAAGACTTTGATGCTGGGAGGGACTGGGGGCAGGAGGAGAAGGGGACGACTCAGGATGAGATATCTGGATGGCATCACTGACTCAATGGACGTGAGTCTGAGTGAACTCTGGGAGTTGGTGATGAACAGGGAGGCCTGGCATGCTGCGATTGATGGGGTCGCAAAGAGTCGGACATGACTGAGCGACTGAACTGAACTGAAGTGAACTGAACTGAAGGAAGAGCATTTGCCATTTGCCTCTGAAGTGATGGAATCCTGTGCTGCTGTAGCTGCTGACCTTCAACACACCCAAAGGGTGTTCAGGATGGGGAATGTGGCACTCTGTGCTCCAGGAAAACTGGTGAAACAGGTCTTTAGACAGACATTTTCAGGAACTAATTTCATGATCCCAATCTTTGCATTTCCTCATATCTAGAAAAACACTGAATCCCTTCGTGATGACATCAGCTTCCTGTGACTAGTAGAATAAGATAAGTGCTTGATTTCATGAACTCTCCCTTCACCGAAATCACGTACATTGATCTTCCCCCACTATCTCTTTAGAGCAGTCTCTCAGAGCCATCTCCCAGGCTGCAGTTCTCATTTTGCCCCAAATAAGACTTAACGTGCAGTTCTCACGTTGGGCATCTTTTTTAGTCGACACGTATGCTGCAGGAAGGCGGACCCCTTCCAGGGCCCGAAAGTGGGCTCATGTCTAACACTCGGAAATGAATTTTCCAAGGAGACATGTGCTGACAAAGCAAGAGATTTTATTGGGAAAGGGCGCCGGGATGGAGAGCAGTAGGGTAAGGGAACCCAGGAGAACTGCTCTGCCACCTGGCTCAAAATCTTGGGTTTTATGGTGATGGGATTAGTTTCCCAGTTGTCTTTAGCCAATCATTCTGACTCAGAGTCCTTCCTGGTGGTACTCGCCTTGTTCAGCCAAGATGGCTGCCAGAGAGGAGGATTCTGGGAGGCGGTTGGACACGTGGTGTCACTTTTTGACCTTTCTTGAACTCTACCGGTTGGTGGTGGCTTATTAGTTCCCTGTTCCTTATCTGGACCTCCTGTCATAAAACAACTCATGCAAATGGTTACTATGGTGCCTGGCCAGGGTGGGCGGTTTCAGTCAGTGTGCTTCCCCTAACACATATGTGTGTTAATATATGATATTTGTTTTTCTCTTTCTGACTTACTTCACTCTGTATGACATACTCTAGGTTCACCACTCAAAACTTGAGCAACCTGTTGGGTAAAGGGTAGAGAGAAAACTCCATGTATTTTTCAGATTGCCAAAAGGCAGTAGACAAAGACAGTCCCCCCCTCCCCCCAAATCTAAGGGTTTATGTGTTAAAATGTATTAATTAAGGATTGTACACAATTAAGCACCTAATTGTGTTGAAAATGCAATTACACATTTAGGAGAATTCTCACTAGTTTCAAAGTTGTTTCTGTACTCCTATAATTATTTTAATTGTTCTTTAATCTCCCAATGTAAACTATTTATCTGTGTCCTAATGAAATCAGTGAAAGCTTCTAATTAAATGCAGAGTGTTGAATATTTCCACCTATTGCCTAAGCCTCAAAACTAAGTCATGGCAGGATTCAGAGGGGCATTTACATCTCAGAAAATAAGATCATTATAGAATTTATCTCAGTGTTTGTGCTCAGTGTCTAGAAATCAAGTATCCAAAAGGACATAAAAGGAAGTGTGTGTACTTTGAGTAAGTCTTAAAGCTTTGTTCCCTTTTTTAATTTTTCCCAGCATCACAGAGTTCAGGGTTAATTCAATGGAAAAAAATGTCCAATATATTCTTCTATATACCTCTGGTGAAATGAAAGAATATTGGGTTATTACTTAGAGCCAACTGGTGCTTTCAACAAAGTCAGATTAAAAAGTAGAGCATTGAAGAACCCATTTTTCAAAGAGGGTAAATATTGATTCATGTGTTTACTTGTTTATTCACTTATTCAAATATCTTCTTCACATATTTAGTTTCTGGCACTGTTTTAAGAAAACACTAGGAATATAGCAATGGATATTATACCACATGATGACAGAATGAGAGAAATCATTAGCTGAAATTTTGGTGGTCCAGGGACTATTGATAATCTATCTGGATCTTAATTAAAATTACAGGGTCTTTGAGTGATACACAGAGTTTAACAAGAAGGAAAAGTCCGTCTTCCAGGGAAGCTTCCATTAATTGGAGATGACTCCTTAGTTGGTATTGATACAGGAATACTGAGTAGGATATAAAGATGGTTAGCAAAGGACTACTTAGATTGGTTAGTAAAAGAGCCCTACAGGATAAAGATATAGATCTATATCTAGATATACAACTTTAATAAAGTCATTCTCTGGAAAAAAAGAAAACTGAGTAGGAAGTTATGCATAAGCTACCGCATACTAAGGATTTTTAAAACATGCGTCAGTTCAGTTCAGTCACTCAGTCATGTCCAACAGTTTGGGACTCCATGGACTGCAGCATGTCAGGCTTCCCTATCCATCACCAACTCCTGGAGCTTGCTCAAACTCATGTCCATCAAATAGGTGACGCCATCCAACCATCTCATCCTCTGCCATCCCCTTCTCCTGTCTTCAGTCTTGCACAGCATCAGGGTCTTTTCCAATGAGTCAGCTCTTCACATCGGGTGGCCAAAGTATTGGAATTTCAGCTTAAGCATCAGTCCTTCCAGTAAATATTCAGGACTGATTTCCTTTAGGATGGACTGGTTGGATCTCTTTGCTGTCCAAGAGACTCTTAAGAGCCTTCTCCCACACCACAATTCAAAAGCATCATTCTTCAGTGCTCAGTTTTCTTTATGGTCCAACTCTCACATCCGTACATGACTACTGGAAAAAACATAACTTTGGCTAGACTACCTTTGTCGGCAAAGTATTGTCTCTGCTTTTAAATATGCTGTTTAGGTTGGTCATAGGTTTTCTTCCAAAGAACAAGCATCTTTTAATTTCATGGCCGCAGTCATCATCTACAGTGATTTTGGAGCCCAAGAAAATAAAGTCTCTCACTGTTTCCATTGTTTCCCCATCAATTTGCCATGAAGTGATGGAACCGGCAGATGGTGATTGCAGCCATGAAATTAAAAGACGCTTATTCCTTTGAAAGAAAGTTATGACCAACCTAGATAGCATATTAAAAGGCAGAGACATTACTTTGTCAACAAAGGTTCATCTAGTCAAGGCTATGGTTTTTCCAGTGGTCATGTATGGATGTGAAATTTGGACTCTAAAGAAAGCTGAGTGCCGAAGAATTGATGCTTTTGAACTGTGGTGTTGGAGAAGACTCTTGAGAGTCCCTTGGACTGCAAGGAGATCCAACCAGTCTATCCTAAAGGAGTCCTGGGTGTTCATTGGAAGGACTGATGCTGAAGCTGACTTTGGCCACCTGATGTGAAGAGCTGACTCATTGGAAAAGACTCTGATGCTGGGAAAGATTGAGGGCAGGAGGAGAAGGGGATGATGGAGTATGAGATGGTTGGATGGCCTCACCGACACAATGGACATGGGTTTTGGGTGGACTCTGGGAGTTGGTGATGGACAGGGAGGCCTGGCGTGCTGCAGTTCATGAGGTCGCAAGGAGTTGGACACGACTGAGCGACTGAATTGAACTGAACTGATGGAACCAGATGCCGTGATCTGGTTTTTTGAATGTTGAATTTTAAGGCAGCTTTTTCACTCTCCTCTTTCACCTTCATCAAAAAGCTCTTTAGTTCCTGTTTGCTTTATGTCATAAGGGTGGTGTAATCTCTGTATCTGAGGTTATTGATATTCCTCCTGGCACTCTTGATTCCAGCTTCATCTGGCCCAGCATTTCACATGATGTACTGTGCATATAAATTAAATAAGCAAGGTGACATACTTTGACATACTCCTTTTTCAATTTGGAACCAATCCATTGTTCCAAGTCTGGTTCTAAATGTTGCTTCTTGACCTGCACACAGATTTCTCAGGAGGCAGATAGGGTGTTCTAGTATTCCTATTTCCTTAAGAATTTTCCACAGTTTGTTGTGATCCACATAGTCAAAGGTTTTAGCATAGTCAATGAAGCAGATTTTTTTTTTTTAATTCTCTCGCTTTTTCTATAATCCGACAGATGTTGGCAATTTGATCTCTGGTTCCTCTGCCTTTTCTAAATCCAGCTTGAACATCTGAAAGTTCTTGGTTCATGTACTGCTGAAGTACCTTGGAGAATTTTGAGCATTGTTTGCTAGCGTGTGAGATGAGTGCAATTCTGTGGTGGTTTGAACATTCTTTGACATTGCCTTTCTTTGGGATTGGGATGAAAACTGACCTTTTCCAGTCCTGTGGCCACTGCTGAGTTTTCCAAATTTGCTGGCATATTGAGTGCACCACTTTCACAGCATCATCTTTCAGGATTTGAAATAGCTCAACTTGAATTCCATCACCTCCGCTAGCTTTGTTTGTAATGATGCTTCCTAAGGCCCACTTGACTTTGCACTCCAGGATGTCTGTTTCTAGGTGAGTGATCAATACCATCATGGTTATCTGGGTCATTAAGATCTTTTTTGTATAGTTCTTCTGTGTATTCGTGCCACTTCTTCTTAATAGCTTCTGCTTCTGTTAGGACCATATTGTTTCTATCCTTTCTTGTACCCATCTTTGCATGAAATGATCCCTTGGTATCTCTAATTTCCTTGAAAAGATCTCTGGTCTTTCCCCTTCTATTGTTTTCCTCTGTTTCTTTTCATTGTTCACTTAGGAAGGTTTTCTTATTTCTCCTTGCTCTTCTTTGGAATGCTGCATTCAGATGGATATATCTTTCCTTTTCTCCTTTGCCTTTTGCTTCTCTTCTTTTCTCAGATATTTTTAAGCCCTTCTCAGACAACCATTTAGCCTTCTTGCATTTCTTTCTCTTGGGGATGGTTTCGATCACCGCCTCCTATACAGTATTATGAACCATGACTAGGTCCGTGCCATTTCACCTTTTCATCTTTAATTTACAGCTTTTCCTACATTGGCTCCCTCTAACTGTAATCTTAAAACACTTTAATAAGCTTGTTTCTTACCATTTGCCATATTTTTATAAAAATAAACTTGAAAATGTTCACCTTCAAAGAACAGCTTCTTGCATGCTGAAAAAGTAGCAACAACCTCACATATGGCAGAAAGTGAAGAGGAACCAGAGAGCCTTTTGATGAGAGTGAAAGAGAGAGTGAAAAAGTTCACTTAAAACTCAACATTAAAAAAATTAAGATATTGACATCTGGTCCTATCACTTCATGGCAAATACATAGGGAAAATGTGGAAACAGTGTCAGATTTCACTTTCTTGGCCTCCAAAATCAATGCAGATGGTGACTGCAGCCACAAAATTAAAAGATGGTTGCTTCTTGGAAGAATAGTTATGACAAACCTAGACAGCATATTAAAAAGCAGAGACATTACTTTGCCAACAAAGATCCACATAGTCAAAGCTATGATTTTTCCAATAGTCATGTATGGATGTGAGAGCTGGACCATAAAGTAGGCTGAGATCCAAAAAATGGATGCTTTTTAACTGTGGTGTTAGAGAAGACTCTTGAGTGTTCCTTGGACAGCAAGGAGACTAAACTAGTCAATCCTAAAGGAAATCAGTCCTGAATATTCTTTGGAAGAACTGATGCTGAAGCTGAAGTTCCAATACTTTGGCCACCTAATGTGAAAAGCTGACTCACTGGAAAAGGCCCTGATGCTGAGAAAGACTGAAGGCAAGAGGAGAAGGGGACAACAGAGGATGAGATGTTTGAATGGCATCACCGGCTCAATGGATACGAGTTTGAGCAAACTCCAGGAAATAGTGAAGGACAGGGAAGCCTGTAGTCCTGCAGTCCATGGGGTCTCAAAGAGTCTGTCACAACTTCATGACTGAGCAACCAGCTATGCTGAAATTAAAAAAAAAAGGTAAAGTAGGCATAGAATTGAATTGCAGTTTGTTTTTGAATCCATTGCTTGTCTTTTAGCATGGATGTGTGTGGGTGTGTGTGCTCAGTCGTGTCCAACTCTTTGCAGCCCAATGAACTGTAACTCGCTAGTTCCTCTGTCCAGGGAATCTTCCAGGCAAGAATACTGTAGTGGGTTGCCATTCCAGGGGATCTTCCCAGCCCAGGGATCAGACCTACATCTCTTGTGGCTTATGCACTGGCAAGGAGGTTCTTTACCACTGCGCCACCTTGGAAGACCTTTCAGTATGGGAACATTGGTCACTCAGTGGTGTCTGATTCTTTGCAACCTCATGGACTGTAGCCCATCAGGCTGCAGGGCTGGCCCAATCCTGACAACACATAACATCTCAGAACTCTGTGTTTTGTTATTTGTTGGTTTATTTGTTATTTGTTGCTTCTTTTTGTTGTTATTGTTGCATGTGTGATTTTCTCTGTTGAATTTCCGGCAGTTCTTTAAAAATTTGAGTTTTCCTGGTGGTCCGGAGATGAGGACTCAGTATTTTCCTAGCAATGGCCCTGGGTTTGCTCCCTGGTCAAGGAACTAAGATCACAAAATCTGAGTGGTGTGGCCAAAAAAAAAACAATTCGAATCAGAACTTAACTAATTTCTCTACTGAAAACATATTTACTAGCATATGATTACTTATTTTATTGCTTTAGTTGTGCTGAGTCTTTGTTGAGGTTCAGGGGCTTAGTTGTCCAGCAGCATGAGGGATCTTAGTTCCAACAAAGAAAGTGAAAGAAAGTGAAGTTGCTCAGTCGTGTCCAACTCTTTGTGACCCGATGGACTGTAGCCTACCAGGCTCCTCAATCCATGGAATTTTCCAGGCAAGAGTACTGGAGTGGGTCATCATTTCCTTCTCCAGGGGATCTTCCCAACCCAGGGATCAAACCCGGGTCTCCTGCACTACAGGCAGACACTTTATCATCTGAGACCAGGGATCAAACCCATGTCCCCTGCATTGGAAGGCAGATTCTCAACCACTGTGCCACCAGGGAAGTCCCAGCACCTGATTTTAAATTGTATTCATTTGAAACCCTGTCTGGATATAAAGTTACATGTTTACACCACCTACTTTTTTTTTCTTTCTTTTTTACCACCACACTGCTCCTTTATCTTCCAAATGGCCTGGCATTACTGCTTCTCTTGTGTGAGGTCCAGTTTTTGTTCACCTGTTGTCCAGAGGAGATAGAGGAGGAAAATAGTGAAACAGGAATGGTAGTGGTGCTTATTCTTTTTTAATCTTGGTGCTAAATTCTTCATTTGGGTTTTTTCATTTAACCCTTTTAAGAACCCTTTGTGGTAGGAACTATTTTTATTCCTATTTTGCAAATAAAGAAATGGTCCTTAAATACTGTTTTGTTTTTTTTCCTACCAAAACGTTGATTCTGGCATCCTAGAGGAAGCCCAGGGGAAGGGCTAATAAGCACCTTCAAAGATAGCATGGGGTAGAAAGAGCATGGACTTTGGTCCCAGACTTATCTGGGATTGAATTCCAGCACTGCTGTTCACTGGCTAGGTTAACACTGGCAAGTTATGCAAACATCCTGGCCATTCATTGCTTTCATTACCTGTAGAATCAGTGCAATAATACTGTATATGTGAAAGCATAACGTTTTTGAAGTAGCTAGCCTAGCATTCGTACTAGATATTAGTTTCTCCTCTTTCCCTTGACTAGAAGTGATGGAGTTAAAGTGGAGATTGAACCTGCTTTGGGGAGGCTGATGTGGGGTAGAGGGGTGTGTGAGACACGTTCCCTGAGGCAAGGCTCACTTTAGGGTGGAGAGTTAAGGTGTGTGGCCTGATGGCATCCTGAATTCCTGGTTCACAGCCTAAAAAGAACACCGGGTGCTTTAACAAAATGCCTATATACTGGGCAGGGCACGCAGGTGTTCCTTAGCCCAGGCCCAGGAGTACTTGTTATCAGTTAAAGAAAAATAAACATAAATCTGAGTGAGCAAGACTGGGAATTATGGGTGAGGCTGCCTCTCCAAAGGTAGCCACGAGTTTTCTGTAGTCATGAAGGGAAAACACCTTCCATGGGCCGGAAATTGACCTGCTGGCCAAGAAGCCCATAGAGGCCAGAAAGGAAGGGAAAAGGCTGGGAGAATCTGGAATCTAGGAACATTGCTCAGTGGGATCTTGAATCTTGAAGTGAGTTGCATTTTGATTCATTCAAACATTCACTCAACATTGATTCACTCGACATGTATTCATTAATGCAGCTCTGCAGCCACTCTGCAGAGCTGTGGGGGTTCAGAGTATTGGGGGGTGACCAAGACCATGGGTTGTGGAGCTGACTGCCTGGACTTGAGGTTCCCTTAGGAACTGTGTGGTCTCAAACTGGTTATTTAACCTCTGGCTTAAGAGTTCTTTACCCATGTGGTGGGGACAGTAATTGCCTGCAGAGGCTCTTGTAGTAAAGGTGAAATGAGTTAAAATATGCAAAATGTTCTGAACATTGCCTGCCACATTCAATGCCTAATAAATTTGAACTTTTCTGATGCACCAGCCTGGGCCAGAAGATTAGAAATTCGAAGAATAATAATGTATCTCAGAGGACTGCAAAACACTCAGAGGCCCCTCGTGCCCAGCAGGTGGAGTCTGGGAGACCTTATCCAGGGAGAGATAGTGTCAAGCAGGTCCTCCACCCAGTTCCCAGCCCTGCTTGATGAGATGGTGTTTGAAGAGTCCAACGTGCTTCCCATGGTTTCATGTCTGAGTCTTTCTTCCCTGGCTCCCGACTGGCCTTTTGTACTCAGGTCTTCTTTTTTGGGAACAGGGACCACAGTGTTCCCAAACACTGACAGCCAAGCTCGGGGAGTGCCATATATTTGGACAAGTTGCAGGGGGGACTCTTTCAGGCCTGGGAATTTGGGTGGAAGTTTTGAAAGTTACGAGTTGAACGTAGCAAAGAAGAGCCTACAAGAGCACCGAATCCAATCGCCTAGCTCCTTCTTGACCCTGAGACCAGGTGAAGCTCAGTGACTTAACCACCTAAGGCAAAGGCAAGACTAGAACCCAGATCTCCAGTCGTCATCACAGGTTCCTGAAAGTTTAGAGTTGAAATGGCCGCTGGATAGTACATGGACCAAATGTACTATGTTCACCGATGGTAACACCATGTCTCATCAAGGCTGAAAGACAGTTCATTACTGACCCGACTTGTTTTTTTTCCCTGCAGATCCATTTATTTTATTAATGTTTTTTATTGTAAAAGTCACATAATATAATACATACTATTTTAACCATATTTACTGTACACTTCAGTGGCACGAAGTACATTCACATTGTTGTGAAACTCTCACCATCATCTATCTCCTGAACTTTTCACTTTCTGAACTGAAATTCTGTCCCCATTAAACACTGACTCCTCGCTTCCCACCCCATCCCCAGCCCTTGGCATCTACCAATGTTCTTTCTGACTCTATGAATTTGACTATTCTAGGTACCGTCTATGGGCTTCCCAGGTGGCTCTGGTAGTAAAGAATCTGCCTGCCAATACAGCATGTAAGAGGTGCGGCTTCAGTCCCTGGGTTGGGAAAATCCCCTAGAGGAGAGCATGGCAATCCACTCCAGTGTTCTTGCCTGGAGAATCCCATAGATAGAGTAGCCTGACAGGCCACAGTCCAGAGGGTCACAAAGAGTGGGACATGACTGAAACAACTTAGAATGTATGCCAATGCAAGAGATGTAAGAGACACAGGTTTGATCCCTGGGTTGGGAAGTTCCCCTGGAAGAGGGCATGTCAGTCCATCCAGTATTCTTGCCTAGAGAATCCCACAGACAGAGGAGCCTTGTGGGCTATAGTCCATAGGGTCGCAAAGTGTCAGATACAACTGAAGCAACTTGGCAGGCATGCATGCAGGTAACTTATGTAAGTGGACTCAAACAGTACTTGTCTGCACCTAATGTATATTGGAATGCATTTTTAAGGCTAACTTCCTATTTCTTAGTGACACTGAATCTGAGCTGACTTTCTTGTATATTAAGTTGTATTTGGAAATGTGGCAACTAATTACAGAAAAAAAATAAACTTCTTAAGAATGGCTTTGGTGCATAAAGGACATTTTTACACTTAACTCTTATAATTTTCTTTTTTTTTAATGTGAAATGTCACTTATTTTTATGAATAAATAAATGGACTCTTTTCTCATGTAGGTTATCACAGAATATTAGGTAGAGTTGCCTGGACTAGACAGTAGGTCCCCATCAGTCATCTGTCATATATAGTAGTGAATTGTGTTCATTCCAAGCTCCTGATTTATTCTTTCTGTTTCTAATCAGGGGAAAACCAGGTTCATGCCAGTAGCTATTACTCAAAATGAACACACGGGGTCTCTCCTGCCATGTTTCGGCTGAAATCAGCTCACTCTTGGTTTTTGAAAGCTATGCTAACACCTAACTCTCCTAAGACTGTTAGAATCTAGTCTTTAAATCCAGCAGAGACAGAAAAGATTATTCCTCTGAGAGCTTCATTTTACCAGAAATCAGTTCAGTTCAGTTCAGTTCAGTTCAGTTGCTCAGTCATGTCTGACTCTTTGCAACCCCATGAATCGCAGCACGCCAGGTCTCCCTGTCCATCACCAACTCCCGAAGTTCACTCAAATTCATGTCCATTGAGTCGGTGATGCCATCCGGCCATCTCATCCTCTCTTGTCCCCTTCTCCTGCTGCCCCCAATCCCTCCCAGCATCAGAGTCTTTTCCAATGAGTCAACTCTTCGCATCAGGTGGCCAAAGTATTGGAGTTTCAGCTTTAGCATCAGTCCTTCCAAAGAAATCCCAGGGCTGATCTCCTTCAGAATGGACTGGTTGGGTCTCCTTGCAGTCCAAGGGACTATCAAGAGTCTTCTCCAACACCACAGTTCAAAAGCATCAATTCTTCGGTGCTCGGCTTTTTTCACAGTCCAACTCTCACATCCATACATGACCATTGGAAAAACCATAGCCTTGACTAGACGGACCTTTGTTGGCAAAGTAATGTCTCTGCTTTTTAATATGCTACCTAAGTTGGTCATAACTTTCCTTCCAAGGAGTAAACAAGCTCTGAGCTAATATGCATACTCCTCTTTTTGCCTGGAAGTGTAGTTTAATGCAAGAGAACTATGTGGGCAAATGTTTAGTGATTACACATGGGAGCAGTGGTAAATGTGGAAAACTCCCTATTCCAAGAAAAATGATTTCCTGTGTTGCTTATGGGGGGCTCAGATAAGCAAATAACTCCACTGCTAAGGGCTGAGATGGGTGACACCATTTATAAAAGGATTCAGAGAGGGGAGACAGGAGTAGGGGACAACCATTCTATTCATGAATTTGTTAGTCATTGGAACAAATGAGATTTGGGTGCCATTTTGTTTTAAATTTAAAAAAATTTTTGGTTGCCCTCTGCAGCAGGTGGGGTCTTAGTTCACCAACCAGAAATTGAACCCTGTCCCCTGCATTGGAAGCACAGAGTCTTAATCACTGGACTGCCGAGAGAAGTCCCAGAGAGAAGTCTCGGCAGTTGTCTCTTGTTGTTCAGTTGCCAAGCTATGTCTGATTCTTTGTGACCCCATGGACTGCAGCATGCCTGGCCTCCCTGTGCCCCACCATCTCCTGGAGTTTGCCCAAGTTCATGTCCATTGCATTGATGATGCCATCCAACCATCTCATCCTCTGTTGCCCTCTTCTCCTTCTGCCTTCAATCTTTCCCAGCATCAGGGTCTTTTCCAATGAGTTGGCTCTTCACATCAGGTGGCCAAATTATTGGAGCTTCAGCTTCAGCATCAGTCCTTCTAATGAGTATTCAAGGTCGATTTCTGTTAAGATTGACTGTTTTCATCTCCTTGCTGTCCGGGGGACTCTCAAGAGTCTTCTCCAGCACCACAGTTCTAAAGTATCAATTCTTTGGCATTCTGCCTTCTTTATAGTCCAGCTGTCTCAACCACATGTGACTGGAATGACCATAACCTAGACTATATGCACTTTGTCAGCAAAGTGATCTCTTTGCTTTTTTAACACATTGACCAGGTTTGTCATAGCTTTCCTGCTAAGTAGCAATCTCCTAATCTTCTGGCTGCAATCACCATCTGAAGTGATCTTAGAGCCCAAGAAGAGGAAAACTGTCACTGCTTCCACGTTTTCCGTTTCAACAGAAAGCCATGAAGTGATGGGATTAGATGCCCATGATCTTAGCTTCTTTAACATTTAGTTTTAAGCCGGCTTTTTTCACTCTCCTCCTTCACATTTATCAGTAGGTTCTTTAATTCCTGTTTACTTTCTGCCATTAGAGTGGTATCATCTGCATATCTGAGGCTGTTGATATTTCTCCTGGTAATCTTGATTCCAGCTTGTAATTCATCCAGCCCAGCATTTCTCATGATGTGCTCTGCATATAAATTAAATAAACAAGGTGTCAGTAAACAGCCTTGTTGTACTCCTTTCTCAGTTCTGAACCAGTCAGTTGTTCCACACAAGGATCTAACTATTGTTTCTTGACTCGCATACAGGTTGCTCAGAAGACAGGTAACATAGTCTATTATCCCCATCTCTTTAAGAGTTTTCCACAGTTTGTTATGATCCACACAGTCCAGCTCCAGGGCTAACTCGGGGGCCCAGGCACCCCTGACCAGGTCCCAGACCAACTGTTGCTTGCCCAAGGGCACCACGAACATGCCCATGAACGTCATGCTCAACTGCCAGCAAGCCAGATCGTGCCCCATCAGGGGCAGTACTTGCCTCCCTGCTTCGTGGGGTACACCATGCAGCCAGACTCTGTGCCCATCACCCCGGTGCCCCTGTTCCTGGACGGGCTGCAGATGGGCTACCAGCAGATCCAGGCTCCTTTCCCTCATACTAGCAGCAAACAGAAGATGTACCCAGTGGTGATCGTTTAACACAGTGTGGCCAGGGTCCTGGACCAGAAAGAGGCAATTGGGAACTACGGGGTTGGGAAGGATTCCAGCCTGGAAGTCTGTACTTGTCGGTGTTGTTTATGGCACAGTTCTGTCGGATGGCTTCATTTTCACCCAAACTGTATGAAAACATCTTTCTCCAAATGAGTGTTTCTAGATATGTTTAGGGCTTCTCTGGTAACTCAGCTGGTAAAGAATCTGTCTGCAATGCATGAGATACCGGTTTATTCCTGGGTTGGGAAGCTCCCCTGGAGAAGGGATAGGCTACCCACTCCAGTATTCTTGGGCTTTCCTGGTGGCTCAGATGATAAAGAATCTGCCTGCAATGTGGAAGACCTGGGTTCGATCCCTGGGTTGGGAAGATCCCCTGGAGGAAGGCAAGACAACCCACTCTAGTATTCTTGCCTGGAGAATCACCATGGACAGAGGATCCTGGCGGGCTGCAGTCCATGGGGTCACAAAGAGTTGGACACGACTGAGTGACTAAGCACAGCACAACACACAGTCAAAGGCTTTAGCATAGTCAATGAAATAGAGGTAGATGCTTTTCTGGAATTCCCTTGTTTTTTCTATGATCCAGCGTGTTGGCAATTTGATCTCTGGTTCCTCTGTTTTTTCCAAACCTAGGTTGGATTTCTGGAAGTTCTTGGTTCACATAGTGCTGTAGCCTAGAATGCAGAGTTTTGAGCATAACCTTAAGACCATGGGAGATGAATGCGATTGTCTGGTGGTTTGAACATTCTTTATTTATTTATTTTTTTTGAACATTCTTTAAATACTGCCCTTCTTGTGAATTGAGGTGAGGACTGACTTTTTCCAGTCCTGTGGCCACTGCTGAGTTTTCCAAATTTGCTCACCTATTGAGTGTAGCACTTTGATAGGGTCATCTTTTAGGATTTTATATAGCTCTGCTGGAATTCCATTGTCTCCACTAGCTTTATTGATAGCAGTGCTTCCTAAGGCCCATTTTGTTTAGAAAGGTAAAAGAAGTAAGGTTTTTTAAAAAATAAAATTCTAGCTCTTCTAGAGTCCTTAATGCCTGCCTCACTTGGGACCAAGATATTCTCCAACTGATTTTGGACACACGCAGCAGCAAATGTCAGTGAGCAGTAGCAGGGAGCATGATCTTAGTTTCCAGACCAGGAATCCTAAACCATTAGACCACAGAGGCCAGCAGCTAGGGCCTGGATCCCTAGTCCATGCCTGCCTTTTCAAGAAAGAATTCAGGCGAGGAGGCAGAAGGTAAGGAGAAAAGGAAGAAGTATATTGGTAAAGTACATGCAGAAAGAACCACAGGCGAACTCAGAGAGAGAGTCACGCCTTTGGGAAGTTTAAATCTTTTATATTGTTCTGTTGCTAAATTGTGTCCGACTCTGTGCAACCCCAAGGATTGAAACTCGCCAGGCTCCTCTGTCCTCCATTATCTCCCGGAGTTTGCTCAAATGCATGTCCATTGAGTTGGTGAGGCTATCTAACCATCTCATCCTTTGCAACCCCTTCTCTTTTTGCCTTCAGTCTTTCTCAGTATCAGGTTATTTTCCAATGAGTCAGTTCTTTGCATCAGGTGGTCAAAGTATTAGAGCTTCAGTTTCAGCAACAGTCCCTCCAATGAATACTCAGAGTTGATTTCTTTTAGGATGGACTGGTTTGATCTCCTTGCAGTCCAAGGGACTCTCAAGAGTTTTCTCCAACACCACAGTTTAAAAGCATCAATCCTTTGGCACTCAGCCTTCTTTATTTTCCAACTCTCACACCCGTACATGATTACTGGAAAACCATAGCTACATGGACCTTTGTTGGCAAAGTTTCTGCTTTTTAATATGTTGCCTAGGTTTGTCATAACTTTCCTTCCAAGAAGCAAGCATCTTTTAATTTCATGGCTGCAGTATATGGGGACAATTTCTTGGGTCTTTGTCTTCCTTTAGGCCAATCATCTTGTTTTGTCCCCCTCTGGCTAATTTGTCTTAAGATCTTCTCCTGAGCAGAGCACTCACTCCTCAGCCAAGATGGATCTTGACAGGAAGGCTTCTGGGAGGAGCAAGCCTGGCATTATTCTGACTTTTGACCCCAAAGAGCCTTTCTAGCATGTGTAGTGTCTCCCTTGCCCCAAGAAGTGGGGGGAGGGAGAGTGGCAATCCCTTAATCCTTTACTCAAACAGGGTCTTACCCCTCTTTGTTCTTGCCTTGACTGTCATCTTAAGGTGTTTACAAGAGACAAAGACTGTCTACCCTGTTTCTGTTGTTATTTCTATTTTGAGATGCCAACAGGAGGCTGATGATAAATACCTTACCTGGAGCCCTCCTATCTCCCCTCTCAGGAAAAGCAAACAGGAGACTCGTTGTAAATATTCAGCCTGAAACTCAGGTCTTAGTGTCCCATGAGATGCAAACAGGAGGCCAGTTGTAAAAGTGGAACCTGGCGGATCTCCTGCCTCACAAAAGCTCTGCTCCCTGGTGTGCTCCAGCTCCACCTGCCTTCCTTCAGTCCCTCCAAGCACTCACCTGTTCTCTCCCTTCTCCTTTACCTGGCAGGTCCCCTTTCAGCCCTCCGGTTAAATGTCTCTTCATCAGAGAGTCCCTCCCTTTTTTCCCCTTCTAAGTAGATTCCCCATTACACTGTTGTCTCTGATTTTATCCATCATAGAACTTATCACAATTTCCAGTGATAGTGTTTTTGCTGGTTAACTGGTTACTTTCCATTCTCCACTAGATTATGATACACTGGGATGCTGTCTCTTTCATCCAATGGGGCTTATGCACCAAACTCAGTGCCTGGCACATAGTAGGAACAAAATACAGAATAGTGAAATTGGGCTTAGCAAAGAAAGGAATGGTGGAGTATTGACGTGGTGCTTGTGAATGAGGAAGTGACTCTGGGGTCTTCACAAGCTGTGAGGTCTCTAATCATTTATGTTAGAAAGTGAGGGGCAGCTTCTGCCTTGCCTTTGGAGTGCTCTTGGGGAGAGCTTCCTATTAGGGAGCGTTCCAGACAGAAGTGAACTGGAAAATAATTGCCTGTGTGTGTGGATGCCAGGACAGAGGGCAAACTCAGAACTCTAAATTCTCTACTGGTCTTGGGGGACAGAAAGTTTGAGTGAGAGCTTTGTTTTTGCCTAAGAAAAAAATCACAAACTTTTACTATCAACAAGAACTGTTATTATTATTATTTTTTAATTTATTGGCTGCACTGCACAGCCTGTGGGATCTTAGCTTCTTGAACAAGGATCAAACCTGCTCTGCCTGCATTGGCAGCATGAAGTATTAGCCACTGGATGCTCAGTCATGTCTGACTCTTTGTAACCCCATGGACTTGTAGCCTGCTCGGCTCCTCTGTCCATGAGGATTCTCCAGGCAGGAATACTGGAGTGGATTGCCATGCCCACCTCCAGGAGATTTTCCCAACCTAGGGATGGAACTCAGGTCTCACGCATTGCAGGAGGATTTTTTTTTTTTTACCATCTGAGCCACCAGGGAAGCCCAGGGAAGTCCCCAAAACAGTTAATTTTTTTGAAGCACCCCGATGCTGGGAAAGATTGAGGGCAGGAGGAGAAGGGGACGACAGAGGATGAGATGGTTGGATGGCATCACCGACTCAATGAACATGGGTTTGGTTAGACTCCAGCAGTTGGTGATGGACAGGGAGGCCTGGCATGCTGTGGTCCCTGGGGTTGCAAAGAGTCAGACACGACTGAGTGACTGAACTGAACTGAACCGAATTATGTACCAGGGGCTTCCCAGGTGGCTCAGTGGTAAAGAATTACTGCCAGTGCAGAAGACACAGGAGACTTGGGTTCAGTCCCTGGGACAGGAAGATCCCCTGGAGGAGGAAATGGCAATCCCACTCCAGGATTCTCTACCATCTGAACCACCATGGAAGCAGTCAATCCTAAAGGAAATCAACCCTGAATATTCACTGGAAAGACTGCTGCTAAAGCTGAAGCACCAATACTTTGGCCACTTGACGTGATGCGCCAACTCTCTGGAAAAGACCCTGATTCTGGGAAAGAGGGCAGGAGGAGAAGAGGGCAACAGAGGATGAGATGGTTAGATAACATCACTGACTGAATGGACATGAATTTGAGCAATTTCCAGGAGATAGTGAAGGACAGGGAAGCCTGGTGTGCTGTAGTTCGTGGGGTCGCAAAGAGTCACAATCTAGTGACTGAACACCAACTGGTATTCTTGCCTGGAAAATTTCATGGACAGGTGAACCTGGTGTACCAAAGTTCATGGGGTCCCTGAGAGTCGGACATGACTTAGTCATTGAAACAGCACCAACTATGTACCAGGCACCACACTAGATATTTTTCAGGTATGATTATTGTGCTTCATGGTCACAGCAAAACTGAACTGTATGTTGATGTTATATCTCCATTTACAGATGAGGAAACCGAGGCACAGAGAAGCTAGGCAATCAGTCCAAGGTGGCAGAGCTAGTGCGTGGTGAGACCAGGACTGAAATTAAAGCCTGTACTAGAATCTGAGCCCTCACTCTAAGCCCTGGAACAGAGATCCTGAGTCTGCGTTTCTCTAGGCAGGGGGGAATTAGCATGGGCTCTCCTCACTTCTTCTGCGCCACCAAAATTTGGAGTTCAGTGGCTCTAGTGAGCGAGGCCAGAGTTCTCACAGCTTCCCACTGCAGGACCTTTCTCACGGGTTTGAGTTCACCTTCCCATCCTTGGGATTCTGACCCATGTCTAAGGTGGCGACTGCATACCTCAGGCTGAAGAAGGGTATGAACGATGTGTGCAGGACTGGGAAGCCTCTTCAGAACTGTGGTTGAGGGCTTCCCCGATGGTCCAGTGGTTAAGACTCTGAGTTTTCAACACAAGGAGTGCAGGTTCGATCTCTGGTTGGGGAACTAAGATCCCACGTGCCATGTGGCGTGGCAAAACAAAACACAGAATTGTCCTCTAACACAGTGGAAGGTTTGGAGCTGGGAATGAAGGGGACAAGACTAAAGGAAGGCTCAAGTCTGGATAAAACACGTGCTAGGGGCTGAAAGATCACCTTAGTGGAAAGATGATGGACTTAGAAGCCACAGTTACCCAAATCTGAACCCTGGATCTATCTGCACTTTACCACTAAGGTGATGTTAACAATTTTTCATCATTCTGAGCCTCAGTTTCCTCATGTACAAAGGAGAGATAACAACATACACAATATCTGGATCAATCTCAGTACTTTTCAAATTGTGTGACCAGGGTGGAAACAAAATGAAACAAGTGTGACCAGAGGGGAAATGAGTAGCCAAAGCAGAAAAGCATGTGGTTTAAGAAAATAGATAAAGAAGGGACTGAGCCTGCGTAGAAAACCTCACCACTGAATGAATTCCGGCTAGTTGTTTGCTTCACCCAAGTCTTAAAATCCTAGATCAAAAGGGCAGTATGTTTGTATTAAGGACAAAATTAACAGCCATTATCTAGCACCTACTAACACTATTTTTAGAGTACTGACCCATAATAGAAAAAAGCCAAGGGACGGACAAGGGCCTAATTTCCAAAATGTACAAACAGTTCACACAAATCAACAAGAGCAGCAACAACAACAAAAACATCCCAATTAAGAAATGAGCAAAAGACTTGAATAGACATTTCTCCAAAGAAGACATACAGTTGGCCAATAGGCAGGTGAAAAGATGCTCAACTTTGCTAACTATTAGAGAAATATAAATAAAAACTACAATGAGGTATCACCTCACATCATTCAGAATGGTTATCACTAAAAACCTACAAATAATAAATGTTGGAGAAGATATGGAGAAAAAGGAACCTTCCTATATTGTTGGTGGGGGTGTAAATTGGTATAGCCACTATGTAAAACAAAATCTAAATGTACAATTCTGAAATCCCATTTCTGGGCATATATCTAGAGGAAATTCTTATTCAAAAAGATACATGTACCCCAGTGTTTATTGAAGCACTATTTACAATAGCCAAGACATGGAAGCAACCTAAATGTTAATCAACAGATGAATGGACAAAGAAAATGTGGTATACATAAACAATGGAATACTACTCAGCCATAAAAAAGAATGAAATAATGCCATTTGCAGCAACATGGATGGCCCTAGAGATTATCATACTAAGTGAAGTAAGTCAGACAAAGACAAATATCACATGATATCACTTTTACTTGAAATCTAAAATGTGATACAAATGAACTTATTTGCAAAATGGAAATAGACTCACGAACATATAAAACACACTATGAGAAAGCAGTGGAGGGATAAACTAGGAATTTGTAATGAACAGATGCACACCAGTATATATAAAATAGTTAAACAACAAGGTCCTACTATATAGCACAGAGAACTATGTTCAATATCTTGTAACAAGCCATAATGGAAAAGAATATGAGAAACGTAAATTCCCTGGTGGTCCAGTGGTTAGGACTCTGTGCTTTTACTGCTGAAAGCCTGGGTTCAATCCCTGGTCAGGGAACAATAGCCCACAAGCTGTGAGGCACTGCCAAAAATGAAAAAGAATATATATATATATATACATACATATATATATATACACACACACACAATGAATCACTTTGCTGTACACCAGAAACTAACACAACATTGTAAATCAATTATACTTCAATAAAAATGCAATTATAAACATATAACCCATATCAATGGATAACTGTATTAGATAAGGCAATACATTTAAAGTCTTCCACTGAAATCACAGTAAGCAGTTAGTAAATGTTAATTATTATTATTAAAAAAAAGCCAGCATGTAATTAGGTATTTTGATGGCATAACATTATAAGGACAGAAATTAGAAGGCAGAGAACCTGATCTCTTTCAACAAAGGAGTGAAAGCATTCTCTCACAAGTTCCTGAATGCAAGACAGTGAGCTGACATTTCCTTAAGTGACCATCTCCCCTACACATTGACATCACTGACCCTGAACACTCTGGAGACCATGTGATCACCCAAGTCATGCTTGTGTGTGCAGATTGTTACTCTGCTTATTGCTTGAGTTTTGTGTGAAAGTCAAGTGTGGCTTGCAGTGCTGGGGACAAGCTGGGTGGAGACACAGAGCTACCATGCCACCCCACTCAGCTCTCTCCATAGCTTTGAAATATGCTTTAAAAATTTTTTTTTCTGTGAAACATGCTTTTAAGAAGGCACATCAGTCTTTGGAAAAGGTGTTTTGATCAATGAGGAAATAAGGCAGCTTTTAAATAAAGTTAATGCTGGACTTCCCTGGTGGTACACTGGTTGAGGGGCTTCCCCATTGCTCAGCAATAAAGAATCGCCTGCAATGCAGGAGATGCAGGGAAGGAGACTTGGATTTGCTCCCTAGGTTGGGAAGATCCCCTGGAGGAGGGCGTGGCAACCTGCTCCAGTATTCTTGCCAGGAAAATCTCATGGACAGAGGAGCCTTGTGGGCTATGGTCCATGGGGTCACAAAGAGTTGAACACAGCTAAAGTGATTGAGCACGCCCACACAGTGGTTGAGAGTCTGCCTGCAAGTGCAGGGGACATGAGTTTGATTCCCTGGTCTAGGAGGATTCTACATGTCCTGGGACAATTAAGCCCATGAGCAACAACTACTGCAGCCTGCATTCTAGAACCCGTGCTCTAGAACAAGAGAAGACACTGCAATGAGAAACCCAGGCAGCAACAAAGACTCAGCCCAGCTAGAAATAAAAAATAAATAAATAAAATTTTAAAAAGATAAAGTTAACACTAATTAAATTTACTACTACTAGTAGCAGCAACTGTAATTATTGAGTGTGGACTTTTTAATCCTATACTCAGTCACTCAGTTGTGTGCAGCTCTTTGCCACCCCACGGTCTATAGCCAGTGTCTTTAGTGAAAGTGAAAGTCACTCATTCATGTCTGATTTTTTGTGACTCAATGGACCATAGCCTGTCAGGCTCCTCTGTTCATGGAATTCTCCAGGCAAGAATACTGGAGTGGGTACGCATTCCCTTTGCTCCAGGGGATCTTCCCAACCCAGGGATTGAACCCAGGTCTCCTGCATTGCAGATGGATTCTTTACCATCTGAGCCACCAGGGAATCCTAATTCCCGATGAATCCCTTTAGGAGGCATGACAATGATTATCTCCATTTTGGAGATGAGGAAATAGAGTTGCAATGAGGTTAAGCATCTTGCCAAAATTCACCTGGTGGGTCAGAAGAGAGACCAGACCTGCACTTAGGGCATCTGATTGCAGAAACTCCTCCTCTGTAAGACAATCCTAGCACATTTCCCTGGGCGATGTTAACTCTCCACTCTTTCCTTGTCCCTACTCACTTGAGGACTACGTGATTCTGACTCTTCATCACTCTTCCCACTCCCTGCCTTGGATTTTGAAATCCTTGGCTCTGAGGTTTAATCCCTTGCCCAACATGTACATGAATCTAATGACTCTGTAGGCATACTCACCCTACACATGACCACAGGACTACCTGGGGAGTTAGACTGAATCCTACAAAACCAAAGGTTGTTGCTTATCAGGAACATCAGGACTAAGGATTCTCCGGTTGATATGAAATTTAAATATCAACCATGGAGTCCAGTATATTTCACAGGAGACTGGCAATGATGATGAGCTTCCCTATTAGGTCAGATGGTAAAGAATCCCCCTGCAATGCAGGAGACCTGGGTTCAATTCCTGGGTCTGGAAGATCCTCTGAAGGGAATGGCAACCCAATCCAATATTCTTGCCTGGAGAATTCCGTGAACAGAGGAGCCTGGTGAGCTACAATCCATGGGGTGCAAAGATTCGGACATGACTGAGTGACTAACACTTTCACTTGGCAGTGATGACACCATTGTGGCATTAAGCTTCAGGGAAGGCCCCTCATCCCCAGTTATAAGTCTGGCCCCAAACATCATATCTATGCCTTAGGCAGTTCATCAGCATTACCTCTGGATATGTGAGTGGCCACAAGAGCTTCCTGGAGCATGACAATTGTTTGAGTATTCAGAATTGCAAAGTAGGGTGGGAATAAGTAAGGAGAAAATGGTGGCATGACTCAGACAAAAGGGCAGTGCTGTTGTCAGGAATAATGCCAATGCTTTGAAACCAAGGCAAGTCCCTGGACATGACTGGAGGATCAAAGGCCAGCTCTCAAGGAATTGTTTCAAAGGCTCTTGAGCTTAGTTGGCATCCATTACACTGACATATTCTGCACTTTTAATGGTAATTGTAACTGCTAGCCAATGTCAAATTGTATCCACATTCTATTTTCTTTTCTCCTTCAGTGAAGCAATGATAACCATCAGCCTACTTTAGTTGAAGTATTTTGTATTTGACCAGATTAACAAGATGAGAAGCCCAGGAACTACTCCTCCCATTCCATTAATTTTTACTTTAGTTAGCCTTTAACCAAATTACCATTATGATCAGAAAAAAAGAATAACCTTATTCATTTCCTGACAAATCTTCTTTGATGACATTAGTAAGTCATTATTCACAGACTCTAAAGATTACTTTTAAGAATTCAATAGCCATCAGGAAGCATTTTGCTTAATCACACACACACACACAAATGCATACTTTGTACCTTTTTTCTTTTCTAAAGACAATCTGGAAGTTACAGTGTGATAAACATTTAAATCATATTAATCAATATATATTAATATATCATTTGGTTAAGTACCATTAAACCTCTAAGGCAGAGATGCAGGTGACCACAGGGATATTTGCCTCATTCTTTAATGATTTCACATTCTCAGGGATTTGCAATGTCTGCACGAATCCTTCAGTATGTCAAGATGGGATGTTAGAGCAGCCCACTCTTAGTGATATGCACGTAGCTATGCTTTTAAAGCCCATTTGTGGTCTCTAGAGAAAATAGATGTAATTAACTTATGGAGGGACCAATAGGGCTTGGCAGTCCAGGACATTCCTTGAAGAGGGAGCAGCCTACTCAAAGTACCCCCACCAAGAACTTGTAGTGAACATACAGTGTCTGACTTGCTGGCTTTCCCATCTTCCTCAGGGATCTGTCCCAACCTCACCACAGCGCTGGCTCTGGAGTTTACACCCTATTTCATAAATCCTTACTGCATGAAAAACATGTTGGAAACACACTTATATAGAGATGGAAACAACTTGAAAGTTTGTGTACTGCTAAGTAAACAATAAAAGACATTACCTGAAGGAACTGCTTGTGGAAATTTTGTTTTCATTGGAATGTGTGTGTGTGTGTGTGTGTGTGTATATGCACATGTGTGTTAATTCACATGCATGTCAGTAAATTAAATCACATTCACACACTGAATTTCTTGGCCAAGTTACTAGTTTCTCTTCAGATCTCAAAAAGGACACTTACGGTCCTACTTGATTGGGCATCTAGTTTGAACAACTCCTTCTGGCAGCATGTCCTTATGCCTTGCAGCCAAATACCTTTTTAAGTTTATGTCTTTCAGGGACAGCTTTGTTTCAGTCACATGCTGCTAGCCTTTTCCACTGCACCCCCTCCTTGCCTCTGCTATAAAAACATCAATAGATTCTTGTTGTCTAAAACTGAAACAGGAATTATTTGACTGACATTGTGCTGTGCTGTGCTTAGCTGGGTCCGACTTTTTGCAACCCCATGGATTGTAGCTTGCCAGGCTCCTCTGTCATGGGTATTCTCCAGGCAAGAATGCTGGAGTGGGTTGCCATGCCCTCCTCCAGGAGCTATTGCCAACCAAGGGATCGAATCCAGGTCTCCTGCATTGCAGACAGATTCTTTACCAGCTGAGCTACCAGGGAAGCCCTTGACTGATGTTAGTGCCCTTCAAAAATTGGTGCAAAACCACACTAGTGGCTTTGAAACACTATCTTAACTCACGCGACATCTCAGCTAAACTTGGAAGTGAGCGTGAAGATGAGAGAGGTCCAGACACTGACTTGGGTAAGTTAATGGTGTTTGCTCAGTAATGTCTGACTCTTTGTGATCCCATGGACTGTAGCCTGTCAAGCTTCTCCGTCCATGGGATTCTCCAGGCAAGAATATTGGAGTGGGTTGCCATTCCCTTCAGGGGATCTTCCTGACTCAGGGATTGAAACTGTGTCTCTTAACTCTCCTGCATTGGCAGGTGAGTTCTTTACCACTAGCATCCCCTGGGAAGCCCCAACCTTGTTTAAACTGAACTTTTATTTTATCTATCTATTTATTTATTTTAGACTGCTTGGGATCTTGGTTGCTACAAGTAGGCTTTCTCTAGTTGCAGGGAATGGGGGCTACTCTGTAGTTGTGATGTGCGAGAGCTTTTCATTGCAGTGGCTTCTCTTATTGCAGAGCAGGGGCTCTAGAGTGAGAGCTTCAATGGTTGTGGCGCAACAGGTTAGTGGCCCTTCAGCACGTGGGTTCTTCTTGGACCAGGACTGTGTTCGCCACGTTGACAGGTGGATTCTTAACCACTGGACCACCAGGAAAGTTCTGAAATTTATTCTTAATTCAAGAGTTACCTGGGTTGTTTTTTACTGGTGGGAATGTAGATCAGTATAAACTGGGACACTCTTTCTTGATGGATATATAGACAGAGGCTTCAAAAGGTTTATTCTTTCGAACAGTAGTTTGAACTTTATGAATTTATCCTGATGTAACCAGAAACTTGAAGAAAAATTTTATGTACAAGGTTTCCATTGTAATATTCATAACATAAGAAGTGGAAACAATCTCAGTATTTAGTTATAAGGACTTAGATTTCTAGAATTTCATGATGGGTTTCTTATAAAGGACTAGAACACGAATAGCTCAAGAATGGACTATTAAGTATTATGTATTTTTCATTAAATTTTTTTTTTTTTGGTCCTGTCTTGTGGCATGTAGGATCTAAGTTCCCAGACCAGGGATCCAACCCACGCTCCCTGCAGTAGAAAGGCAGAGTCCTAATCACTGGACCAGCAGAGAATTCCCTGTGTGTGTGTATGTCTAACTAGAAATTGATATTGAGAGATTCTCACAAAATAATATTACATAAAAATGTATTACCAAGCTTCCTGGTTGAAGCTTGTATCATCTCTCACTTGAAACATTGTAAAAACCACTTGTGTCTCTTTGAATCCTCTCCTCTGCTGCCCATTCAGCTGTCCAAACCACAGCAAGTGGGATTGTTACTGAACATCTTTAAACCACAGTTTTGGCCCTTCTCTAGTTGCAAGTCATCAATGACTTCTCACTTCTGGATCTCATATGTTGCATCTTTGAGCCCACCTCCGAGGCCCTGTGTGCACTCAAGCTTCCTGTCCATCAGCCCCAGGCCTCTGTGCCCACTGTTTCTCCCCTTCAGCTCTTGCCTCACGCTGGCTCCTGCTCCAGGCCTCAGGCCTCATCTTATGCCTCCCTTCCTCAGAGAAACCTTACCTGACCCATTTATGCCGTGAACCATCTTACCCAGCCGAACCGTGACAACCAAACTGGTTCAGGTAACTGCAAAATTCAGGCTTGATCTAGGACTCAAAAAGTGTCATGAGGACCTGATTATCTTCTTGACTCTTGGCCCCCATTTCTTTGGTGATGGCTTCAAAGAGATGTGCATTCTTCATGGTGCAAAGATGGCTGCAATGGCTCCAGCTTCCCCCTTAACTTCAAACCTAGTGGGAAGAGTGGATATACTTCTCCAAGAGGATTCCAATTAATACCCCAGAAATCAGTCTTGATGGCTTGGGTTACTTAACTCCAAGCATATGCCTGTTTCAGGACCAACCACTGTCTCTGCTGAGGAACAACACTTTGATCTGCCAGGATGCTGTCAGGCCATGTGCTACTCCTGAAGTGAAGAGTTATGTGTATGTTGGGTCTCCAAACCCAAACTGGGATTTCAGGCATCAGGGAGAATGGATCCTGGAGAGGAAAGTAAATGTCTGTCAGGATTTCTGACATGTTTGCATAGCACTTTTTCTTTTTGATAATTATGTATTAATGCATGTTATTTTAAAAAATTGTCTTCCCAATAGCACTGCATACTCATCTTGAGAGGGACCATTCATATCCTTCCCCCTGCCTCACTGTTCTATGCCCAAGGGCCAACACAGTTCTTGGCACAAAGCAGATGCTCAATTAATATTTGTTCAGTAACTGTTACCCTCACCCCCCAAAAAAGCCTCAAACAAGAAAACAATCAGTAGAATATAAAACAGTACATATGGTAAGATTTCCGTTTCTGTTTTAAAAACTAAATTTTGCTCTTGTCCTCTATGCCTGTAAAATACAAATCTAAAAGGAAATATACCAACTATAACCGTGGTTATTTCTTTTTAAAAAAAATTAATTAATTAATGCATTTTACATTTGGCTGTGCTGGGTCTTCGTTGTTGATCAAGGGCTTTCTCTAGTTGCAGTGAGCAGTGGCTATTCTCTAGTTGCGAATTTCTCATTGCAGTGGCTTTTCTTGTTGGAGAGCGTGAGCTCTAGAGTGTGCAGACTTCAGTAGTTGTGGCATGCTTAGTTGCCCTGCTGCAGGTGGGATCTTCCTGGACCAGGGATCGAACCCATGTCTCCCGCGTTAGCAGGCGTATCCTTAACCACTGAATCACCAGGGAAGTTACAACAGTGTTTATTTCTTGATGGTAAGATTAGGAATGAGGCTTTAAAATAACACCCTCCTATATTTTCCAAACCTACAGGGAACCTATATTATTTTTTAACTGAAAACATTTTGAAAATATTCTTTAGAGATACATTGGATAAGGTTCTTTTATTTGGAATAAAACTGTCCAGTTTTGAAAAGAAAAGAAGTTTTCTGAAAACATAAGGCCTCAGACCACCGGTTTCCCCATGACAAGGTGAATTCCTAGACAATTCAGAGGGGATTACTGGGGATGTTGATTGCTTAAGACACTAATAGGAAAACACTGAAGAACAGCGGTGCTTTAGTCAAATGCATGCTGCCATGGAGGAATTGCATAGGCTGGCTTTGAAGCTGGCTTCTTCTTTGTTCCTTCTATATTGTGAAACTCGTCGCTTGAATTTTCTCAGTTTCCAAACAGTCAGTATTCTCGTTTATGGACTATCAGTGTTTTACTTTATTATCATGTCCCTGGTTTGTAACGCCACCTCCTTCCTCTTCTGTGGCGGCTTTTGTATTCTCTGTTCTTTCTGTTAGAGTGCAGTTATGGAGTCATCTGAGAAGTGAAACTCACAAATCGAGTTGACCTAATCCCAGGGCTTTGTGCACAGAATTACACGAATCAGCTCACAGACGACCTGATCTGAATCACGTGTCACGTACCATGCTTTCTGGCTTCTGCTTATGATAGCAGATTTAGAATCAAAGGCACTTTCAGGACCATCTCCCCAGTAGAGCATCTTGATTTACAGGGCCTCTGGGTACTCCCTGGGGTTGGCCTTCTTAATAGTAGACCTGCTGTGAAGGTCAAAAGGGAGCAAAGATGGGCTAGGGAAGTCAAGACTCAAAAATGCATGCTATTCCACTATGACCCATGGGTGTTCTGAATAAACATTCTTTATTCCCCAGTGTGTGTCCTGTGTGATTCTACCAGGTGTGAGGCTTCAGTGGGAATCAACTGGAACCTCAGTGTCTTGATTCCAGGCTCATTTCTGCCTCTGATTAGTTGTCTGTGCTTGCTTTGGTCTCAATGCCTCTGAGATTCAGGCTCTCATCTGTACAGTGGGCAAAGAACTCCTTCTTTTGGAGGCTGTTTGAGGGCCAGATAAGACCACTTAATAAAGTATCCAGTACCAAGAGTGAATTAGGGTGTGATGTGGGAATCTGGAGGGAAGAACATTAGTGAGCAAAAGCCCAGGAGAGCATCTTCTGCCCCTCTCAGCAAGGTCATGTGGGAAGACAAAGGATGCTCTTATTCTCAAACCAAACTTTTCCTAGTCTGGGCCACATAGCGAGGGAATTTTCTTCTGCTTTTTTCTTTTACTTAACTGTCATGACAAGAGCATCAAGATTTCTTTACCTTTAAGCCTCACCTTTAGCATTCCCATCTCTTTCCAATGGCAACAATATCCTTAAAGCAGAAGCTTTGCAGAATGGGCAAGGTGAATGGGACAGGGGTGAGCCCTGAAGTCAGATAGCAAGCAGGAGGCACAAAGTTTAGACTGAAGCCCAAAATGCCCAAGATAGGAAGAAAATGAACCTTGGGGGTAGAATTTGCTTAGAAAACAGCTCTTCTAAATTTACAGTAAATTGCAGATCCTCTGTCAGGAGGCAAACTCATCCCATAGCCTGGGGTTTAATTATTTCTTAAATAATCCTCTTCTAGAGTACTCTGGGCAGATGCCACCACACCAGGGGTGGAAGCCATCAGGACAAGGAGGCAGTGAGCTTGTTGAGAATTTCTAGGTTTGAAACTGCAATTATCTTGGAGGTTTTCGTAAACGAGTTGCCTTAAGGTAGGAAAGACCCACTGCCTCTTGCTCACCTTTTGACCTCCTCTCACTTAACTCCAGCCACAGACGTTCTCTTTGAAAACCTTTCTTTCTTCAGGGCACTGACATCTCACCTCCACATCTCCTGTCACCTCCCTGGGGGAAGCCTTCCCAGGTGCCCCAGCTAAATAACTGTAGCTTCCCCTGTTCCTGTCCAGCAACCTTTACTCATCTTCTTGGTAATCTTCTCACCTACTTAGTATTCATTACTTTGTAATGATTTATTTACTTGTTTATTATTTGTTGAGCCAAAAGAGATTACAAGCTTCTGAAGAAAGTATCTTGCTGGTTCCCAGCTGGATCCCCCAGGCTCCTTGTATAGGGCTCTGATTAATGTGGCTTGCTGCTTTTCAGTTGCTAAGCCACGTCCGACTCTTTGCAACCCCATGGACTGCAGCACACCCAGCTTCCCTGTCCTTACTACCTCCTGGAGTTTGCTCAAACTCATGTCCACTAAGACGGTGACGCCATCCAACCATCTCATCCTCTGTTGCCCCTCCTCTTCCTGCCCTGAATCTTTCCCAGCATCAGGGTCTTTTCCAATGACTTGGCTCTTCACATCAGATGGCTAAAGTATTGGAGCTTCAGCTTCGGCATGAGTTCTTCATGAATATTCAGAGTTGATTTCCTTTAGGGTAGACTGTTTGATCTCCTTGCTGTCCAAGAGATTCTCAAGAGTCTTCTCCAGCACCGCAGTTTGAAAGCATCAATTCTTCAGTGCTCAGCCTTCTTTAAGGTCCAACTCTCATATCCCTATTGGACTGCTGGAAAAATCATAGGTTTGATTGTGGGACCTTTGTTGGCAAAACAATGTCTCTGCTGTTTAATACGATGTCTAGGTTTGTCATAGCTTTTCTTCCAAGGAGCAAGCGCATGGGGTATATGGAGTTTATATCTCCAGGTCACCTGGAGTGGATCACACCGTACAAGGCAGATCTGAGGATTTTCACCAGTTTTGATTTCCAGAAACCACTCAGGCAAAGGTTCTTAACCTTTTCAGGGTCACAGATCTCTTTAGGTATTTGGTAAAACCAATCGACTCAACCAAAAGAACATGAAAATGCACTCAAAAACACTACGTACAACTTAGGGTTTGGAGACTTCTAACGCCCCAGGTGGAAAACTCCAGGCTTAAGAAAAACCAAGGGGAGAGGAAAGATTAGGAAGTCCACGCCAGAGTCTTAGGAGAGAGTTCTTAAAATCGGGTCTGCTTAAAACGACCTATGTTCTTGGATTGTATACACACACACACACCCACATATGAAGAAAAAAACCAACTAGGCGGCAAGAGATCGCTTCTGGTTCCGGCTCTACCAAATGCTCCCTCCCTTACTTGGTTCAGAAGAAGACACCCAGTGACACTTCCTGCCGCAAGTATCTGGGGAAATCTCTTAGCCAGGTCTGATCAACGTTTGCGGAATGAATGAAATCACATTCACCGCGCGGGTGAATCAGGAAAGTAGCTTCTTTCGCGCTCCCCGCGCAGGGCTCCTCAGTGCGAAACCCGCGGAGCTCTTGGTGCTCCGCGCACCGCAGATCAGGCCGGATGCCGAGGTCTGCGCGCAGGTGTATTCGCACCTAGGGCCGCCCGCGCGGCGCGGGGCGGGGCGGAGCCAGCTGAGGCGGGGCGGGGCCATCGGAGGCGGGGCGGGGCAGAAGGAGGGAGGAGAAAGAAGGGAGTCGGGAAACGGAGGAGAGGGGAGGAGAAAGGAGGGTGAGAAGAGATGAGGAAAGGGGAAGAGCGGGAGGAGGGAGAGCAGGAGGGGGAAGGAGGGAGGTGCGGGGGGTGGGGGGAGGAAGTGCGGGAGGGAGGGAGCGGGAGGAGCGGGAGGGGAGGCCGGGCAGCGGCGCGGGGCGGAGTCTGCAAACTTTCGCTTCGAGGGCATTGTGGGAAGCAGCCATGGTCTGATGCCGGCGCCTCACCTGTCAGCCGCGCCGGCTCCAGCGCTTGCGTCTCGCCCTCGCGTCCCCCGCGCTCGTCCCTCGCCGGCCGGGGACGGCGGCGGCCCGGCCACCATGGTGAGTGCGGGAGAGCTGGGCGGCGGCGCGGACCTCGGCGGGTGTGTGCGGGCGCCCTCCCCAAGCACCTGCCGCGCCGGGCCGGGCGCGCGGCCGGTAGGGGAGCAGCCCGGTCGCGCCCCGCGGTCCCCCAGCCCGCCATCCCGACCCCGGCCCGGGACACCAGGGACCCCAACTCGGGTCCCTCGTGGCCACGGGGCGCCGCTGCTTCATTCATTCGACCGTTTTTGCTGAGCGCTTAGTCTGTGCCAGGCGCGGTGCCAGGCGGCGGAGACGTCGTGGGGACCTGGTGGAGCCCTGGCTGTTGGCGGCTTATCTTCTAGGAGGAGAATGTGGAAGGAGGGAGATGAGTAATAGACCAGTAAAATCGAAATAACTTCCGAGAGTAAGTGCTCTGAAGTCTCAAGTACAACCGGATGCAGGGATGGAGAGGCAGCTATAAAAGGGGGGCAAGAAGCGAAGGCCTCCCTGAGGAGGTGACATCTGAGCTGTCGGAAGTCCTAGGGGGGCATTGCAGGTAGTGGGAGCAGAGAGAGCAAAGGCTAGAGAGGAGGAACCCTTGCTTCTAGTGGGACAGGTAGTCAGGTACCAGAAAAGACATCCTCATAAGCCCAGTTAAGGGTTTGGATTTTATTCCAACCGAGTGGAGGGGAACCAGTCTGCAGTGATCCAGTTGAGAGATCCTGGTTGCAGTTGATGGAAGCAATAGCTTCAAGCGCCTCTCTCGTTCTTGCCTTCTGTTCAGGGCAGTTGTTGTTTGTTTGTTTTTTGAGTATGCAGTGGCCTGAACAGCACCGAGTTCCACTTCCCCAGGTGAGCTCACTTCCCAAATTAAAGGAGGAACAAAAGTGACCCGCACTCTGCACTTGAGTACTCGCTGCAGGTGGAGCAGGAAGGCCCTCAGGGTTACAAAAGTTGATGGACAAGGAGGGCAGCGGAGTGCTGAGATTCTGGTCCAGAAGATCACCGATGGTGGTTCCTAGGTTTGGCTGCATAGACTGGAGGCACCATTGTTGTTTGTTGAGGGTTCCTTGTAAATACAGCATGGTGCAAAAAGGAACCTGTAAATAATGGAGCAACACTCCTGGCTTGCTCAGGTTTCTCAAGGAACACAGTGACATATGTGCAGCACACTGCATCGTTTGCCTTATGAAGAATGGAATGAGGCCCTGGAGTTTGTGAGTTGCAAAAATCTTCCATCCAGAAAGCTGGTACAAGTTCTGGACAACACTTGGAGTGGAGTTTTATTTTTTCTTGCTGGTGTCAATGATGGGTTGATCAAAAATGTGCAGTTTCCTTTGTTTTTCATCAGACCTTGCCCAATGGGAGATACTGATGTTTCTGAGTGCTTGTGATAACCAACTCTATCTTCTACCTTCATGATCTCAGTTAGTTCGTGCAACAAGCAACCAAATGAAAGTATTATGCTCTTTGCATTTTACCTGCTCTGGCCTGTCCCAGCAACATGTCCTTGGATCATGCCTTGACCTCTCTATGCCAGTTTGCTCATTTATAAAGTAGGGATAATAATTGATCCTAACTCATAAGGCAGTGGTTCTCAAAGTTTGGTCTGGGTACACTTAGGAGTCCCCAAGGTTTTTTAGAAGTCCAGAAGGCCAAAACTCTTCATAATAACACAAAGGTATTATTTACCCTTTACACGTTCATTCCTACATGAGTATACATAATGTTTTTTCAAGGTTAACCTGACCTGGGAGAGTGCAGCAGAGTGAATGCAAAAGCACTAGGCCAGTCCAGCTGTCTTCTATTGAGCCAGACTTTAAGGAAATTTGCCAAAATGTAAAACAATGCCATTCTTCTCATTTTTTTCTTTTGGAAAATATTGTTACTGTTCATTAAAGAGCTTCTGTTAATGTGTAATAGGTTGATTATAGTTTTTAAGTGAATTAATAAATTCATGGGGTTGCAAAGAGTCAGACACGACTGAGCGACTGAAGTGAAGTGTAATAAGTATCTAAATTTTTTCTGTACTTAAATTCACAATACAATAAACATCAATACAACTTACATAAACAAAAAGTCTTTGGGGCTGAAGTTTTAAAAATATATATACATGTTTTGCTTTGTTGTTTCATTTAATTAATACCTTATTTTTATTATTTGGGGCTGAGTTTTTAAGAGTGAAAAGAGTCCCAGGCAGGTTCTGTGCATGAATGCAAGTGAAAGCTGGTAGACCAGCTATGCCCATTGTAAGTGCTCAGTGACTGTCACTTCCTATCTTTTATTACTGTCACGTGGCAGAGAAGAATAAGTGGCCCTCCCCATTGCCCAGCATCTCTAGGCTTTTTAGTGAGGATCGCTTTGTGACTCCTTGTTGTTCTTCTGCTTCGTTCCTGACTCTTGCTGCTAGGAGACTAGAAGATGCCCACAGCATCCCACTGGTACCTACACACAGAAAATGGTCCTTGGTTCCACTGGGCCAGTGATCTAGATTTCAAGGGCAGAAATTTCATATACTTTGCATCTAGGGGCATTCCTTATAGCTGCGTAGTTCTGTTTGCATCAACTTTGTACTTTTGCACCCTGCCTTTGTTTTAGAAATCTCTACCTTGGGAAATAAAGCTAGGGTTGTTGTGTTTTCAGAGATCCCCACTGGCTGTGAGACCACTGCACTTAAACACTTAACTGGGGCTAATTTACTATTGCATGGTTGCCAGTGTTGATGGAAGGAGGAGGATTTTAAAACTTTGCTCCTTTATGTATTTGTTTTCCCTTGGACAGAGGAGCCTGGTGGGCTACAGTCCATGGGGTCAGAAAGAGTTGGACATGACTTAGACCACCACTGTCACCAAGCAGATATCAGTGATGATAGACAGGGTGAAGTTTGAAAGGCTTTCTGTTCAGTTCAGTTCAGTCGCTCAGTTGTGTCTGACTTTTTGCGACCCCATGAATCGCAGCACGCCAGGCCTCCCTGTCCATCACCAACTCCCAGAGTTCACTCAGAGTTGCGTCCATCGAGTCAGTGATGCCATCCAGCCATCTCTTCCTCTGTCGTCCCCTTCTCCTCCTGCCCCCAATCCCTCCCAGTATCAAAGTCTTCTCCAATGGGTCAACTCTTCACATGAGTTTTCTTCCAAGGAGTAAGCGTCTTTTAATTTCATGGCTGCAATCACCATCTGCAGTGATTTTGGAGCCCCAAAAAACAAAGGCTGACACTGTTTCCACTGTTTCTTCATCTATTTCCCATGGAGTGATGGGACCGGATGCTATGATCTTTGTTTTCTGAATGTTGAGCTTTAAGCCAACTTTTTCACTCCCCTCTTTCATCAAGAGGCTTTTTAGTTCCTCTTCACTTTCTGCCATAAGGGTGGTGTCATCTGCATATCTGAGGTTATTGATATTTCTCCCAGCAATCTTGATTCCAGCTTGTGTTTCTTCCAGTCCAGAATTTCTCATGATGTAATCTGCATATAAGTTAAATAAGCAGGGTGACAATATACAGCCTTGGTGTACTCCTTTTCCTATTTGGAACCAGTCTGTTGTTCTATGTCCACTCTAACTGCTGTTTCCTGGCCTGCATACAGATTTCTCAAGAGGCTTTTGGAACACCCTTAATAAAAACGCATGTGGACTTTGTTTTATGTAGTAATCATGCTTCTGAAAAGTTGAGGTGACTTTTAACATCACATTGTGAGCAAAATTGGGAAATTACCCATTGAAAGAATCTCAAGTGGTGACCCTTTTTGAAACATCAGTAAACACCTTCTTGTGTTGCAAGTCCAGTACTCATAATATATGTTATTTATCTAAAGTAAAATAGACTTATGTTAAAAAAAAGTCAAAGATTTTTTTATGTGATTTTACATTTGACTTGAGAGAGAGACCTTCCCAAACTGAACTGTAAAGTTATTCCTTTATCAGAATTCATGTTTGAATCAGCAAAAGTCCTTCCTTTTCTTAAATAGGGTAATTCCAGACTTCTATGTGCATCATAATCTCATTGTATTACAGAGAAATGGGAACAGTGAAAAGGAGTTGCTAAGAATAAGGGTGGAGATATCTAACTCTGAACCTGGAGACCCTGCTGTGAGTCCTCCTCCCCACCCGATGTGTCATTTTGATTGTCTCAGGATTATATAAATTGTGACTAGCATGTATTGTTGTTTTGGTTGGTGGTACATATATACAATGGAATATTTCTCAGCCACTAAAAGGAATGAAATTACATCATTTGTATGTGAATGGACCCATGGCATATACATTCCATGGAATTCTCCAGGCCAGAATACTGGAGTGGCTAGCCTTTCCCTTCTCCAGGAGATCTTCCCAACCCTGGGATTGAACCCAGGTCTCCTGCATTGCAGGCAGATTCTTTACCAGCTGAGCCATAAGGGAAGCCCAAGAATACTGGAGTGGGTAGCCTGTCCCTTCTCCAGGGGATCTTCCCAACCCAGGAATTGAACCAAGGTCTCCTGCATTGCAGGCGGATTCTTTACCAACTGACCGATGAGGGAAGCCATAGCTTTATGACACTGTAAAGCAACTATCAGTTCGGTTCAGTTGCTCAGTCGTATCCTACTCTTTGTGACCCTGTGGACTGCAGCATGCCAGGCTTCAGCCTGTCCATCACCAACTCCCAGAGCTTGCTCAAATTCATTTCCATCGAGTTGGCGATGCTATCCAATCATCTCATCCTCTGGCATTCCCTTCTCCTCCTGCCTTCAGTTTTTCCCAGCATCAGGGTCTTTTCCAAGGAGTCAGTTCTTTGCATCAGGTGGCCAAAGTATTGGAGTTTCAGCTTCAGCATCAGTCCTTCCAGTGAATATTCAGGACTGATTTCCTTTAGGATGGACTGGTTGGATCTCCTTGCAGTTCAAGGGACTCTCAAGAGTCTTCTCCAACACCACAGTTCAAAAGCATCAATTCCTCAGTGCTCAGCTTTCTTTATAGTCCAACTCTCACATCCATACATGACTACTGGAAAAACTATAGCTTTGACTAGACGGACCTTTGTCAGCAAAGTAATGTCTGCTTTTTAATATATTCGCTAGGTTTGTCATAGCTTTTCTTTCAAGGAGCAAGCATCTTCTAATTTCATGGCTGCAGTCACCATCTGCAGTGATTTTGGAGCCCAAGAAAACCAGCAATCTTGATTCCAGCTTGTGCTTCCTCCAGCCTGGCATTTCTCAAGATGTACTCTGCATAGAAGTTAAATAAGCAGGGTGACAATATACCGCCTTGATGTACTCCTTTCTCGATTTGGAACCAATCTGTTTTTCCATGTCCGGTTCTAACTGTTGCTTCTTGACCTGCATACAGATTTCTCAGGAGGCAGATCAGGTGGTCTCGTATTCCCATCTCTTGAAGAATTTTCCAGTTTGTTGTGATCCACACAGTCAAAGGTTTTGTCATAGTCAATAAAGCAAAAGTAGATGTTTTTCTGATATTCTCTTGCTTTTTCTATGATCCAATGGATGTTGGCAATTTGTTCTCTTGTTCCTCTGCCTTTTCTAAATCCAGCTTGAATATCTAGAAGTTCAGGGTTCATATACTTTTGAAGCCTGGCTTGGAGAATTTTGAGCATTACTTTGCCAGCATGTGAGATGAGTGCAATTGTGTGGTAGTTTGAGCATTCTTTGGCATTGTCTTTCTTTGAGATTGGAGTGAAAACTGACCTTTTCCAGTCCTGTGGCCACTGCTGAGTTTTCCAAATTTGCTGGCATACTGAGTGCAGCACTTTCACAGCATCATCTTTCAGGATTTGTAATAGCTTAACTGGAATTCCATCACCTCCAGTAGCTTTGTTTGTAGTGATGCTTCCAAGGCCCACTTGACTTCACATTCTAGGATGTCTGGCTCTAGGTGAGTGATCACAGCATTGTGGTTATCTGGGTATGAAGATCTTTTTTGTGTAGTTCTTCTGTGTATTCTTGCCACCTCTTCTTAATATCTTCTGCTTCTGCTAGGTCCATACAACAAAAAAGAAAAATAAAAAAAGCTTTTTACTTCTAAAGAAAATTCCAGTTTGAGGGTGACAAAGCCTCTTAACAGTAATGACCATGCTCCTCTGAGGTGTGATCTGACTGCTGGCAAGTACCTACTGTGGGTAGAGGGCTTGGGAATAGACACTCTGTGATGTTCTATTCTCCCAAGAGGGTTCATCTGCAATAGGCCCTTCTCATGTGTCTCCCAGCAACACCAATGAGACTTGTATTTACCCCTCACTGGGATTCTTTCTTCTGAATTCCCATGACTGGTTTTGTGACAAATACTGTCAACAGCTTACAGTTTTTGTGTGGTATTTTATTAAAAACAGCGGGAAGGAAATGGTCAGCTGATTGTGTATCTGCTGCAAATACACAGCTGTTTTTAACATCTGTCCTTTCAGGTTCCATGAATTATTCTATTACAGATGAAGACATAATGGATAAAATAACCCCTTACACAAGTAAAGAAACCTCCTGTGGAAACTACCCTGGCGGTCCAGTGGTTATAACCCTATGCTCCCAGTGCTGGGGAAATAGGTTCAATATCTGGTTGGGTAACTAAGATCCTACATGGAAATAAATAAAGAAGAAACCTCTTGTGTCCTCAAAGATTAGCATTCCTTGACATCTCTATAAATCATTCCTTCAATTTTATTTTCTTGTTACTATACAGAGATATTCCCAGTGAGCTAAGGCTTCACTGAGGATCCTTCTTTGCTGGAGTCTATCTTTGCGTCTCTTACAGTCTCCCTTTGTGGTTTATCTAGTTTTACTCTGATGGAATTCTTTGCCCAGGAGAAATTCCCTTTCCATGGTGTGAAGCCCCCAAATCTTGTGATGTTAAAGAATGCACACAGAGATCAGAGGCAGACACCCCTAAAATCCTCTCTGAAGTGTACTGAGCTGTCTTGCCAGCATTCTGAGTAGCTAGAGAAAATGAACTTATTGCTAACATGGGATAACTTAAGAATTTTAACAGTGGAAAGGGGGTACTGAAAATTGTTTTGATTAGAAATGAAATGTGGCTGACCATTATGAGGAAGCTGGCCTTCAAAAAATCTCCCACAAAGTCCAAAGTCTGAAAACTTCCCAACAGGAAGAACTGGGTTCTGAAATAGCTCTCTCTAAATGGTTTCTGGAAACTGCCTGGGGAAAAAGAATATGACCACTCATTAGTCCTTCAGTGTGATGGAGCATAGACCTACATTGTGTGCAGTCGAGAACACAGGTGTGTGGGATTCTGTGTTTTATGTCCTTGTTGTATCTTCTCTAATAGGGCTTCTGGGCTGTAAGAAATGGTGGGTGTGTGGCAAGGTTCAGTGGCCAGTGAGATGCTCCAGGAGTCTTCCTTCCATGTTGGGCCTATTAAGGAGGAGGAACTAAGGTCACATGTGGTCTGCAAACTGTGGTTCATCTGCCCTTTGTATAACCACCCTTGTCAAGGGGAGACTTCTAGAGATAAAAACAACCCATCCAGCTCATTGTAGATTAAAAGATTTTTTTTTTTTTGCATTAAAACATCAATGTATTTGGGTCCAAAATACAAAATTCACATAAACTTTAAAAATAAAACCCTAAGAAATAGCTTGTTTCCGACTAGTTTGTTGTGTTCAGTCACTAAGTCATGTCTGACTCCTTACAACTTCATGAACTGCAGCTTGCTAGGCTACCCTGTCCTTCACTATCTCCCGGAGTTTGCTCAAACTCATGTCTGCTGAGTAGATGGTGTTATCTAAGGATTTCATTCTCTGCTTCCCCCTTCTCCTCCTCCCCTCAGTCTTTCCCACAATTGGGATCTTTTCCAATGATGAGTCAGCTCTTTGCATCAGGTGGCCAGAGTATTGACGCTTCAGTTGCTTAAGGCTAACCCTCCAGGTCTCACACACCTACCTGCCTTTTTCTGCTATTACAGTTACTTGGGAAGAGAAATTTGAGACAGTGTTCTAAGGCAGATGTCCGAAACATCTTTTCTGTAAAGGGCCAGATTGTAAATATTTCAGGCTTTCTGGGCCCTATAGTCTCTGTCCCCATTACCCAGCCCTTCTGTTGCAGAGTGAAGGCAGCCACGGACAAGAGGCAAATGGCTGTGATTGTGTTTTAATAAAGCTTTATCTACCAAAGCAGGTGGGAGAGCCAGAATTGGCCTGCAGGCTGTGGTTTGATCTGTAGACTCATGTCCTACTTCAGGTTCCATTAATTCACTCATGTGTGTAGTTTTTTCCCTTTCTGGGGCCGCACTGCAAGAGGTGAAGAACTTCCCCAACCAGGGATTGAAGTCGTGTACTCTGCCTTGGAAGCATAGAGTCTTAACTACTGGACCACCAGGGAAGTTCATTCATGTGTATATTTGACAAATATATTGAACATCTGCCCTACGACAAGCAATGTTTCAGGCAGGACTAGCTATATAATTTGTGGTGCGTGTGTACGTGCCAAGTCACTCAGTCTTGTCCGACTCTTTGTGGCCCTTTGGACTGTAGCCCACCAGATTCCTCTGTCCTTGGGGATTCTCCAGGCTAGAATACTGGAGTGGGTTGCCATGCTCTCCGCCAAGGGATCTTCCTGACCCAGGGATTAAACCTGCATCTCATGTCTCCTGCACTGGCAGGCACTTTCTTTACCACTGGCGCCACTTGGGAAGCCCATAATTTGTGGCACTCAGTGCAAATTGAAAATGTGGGAGCCCTTGTTTAGAATTTATTGGGAATTTCAAGATGATGTCTGCAGAGCGTTAAATCAAGGATTGTGCCTTTGTGAACCTATGGCCCCAGTGTCCACAGAAACCAGCCCTGGATCTGGGCCACAGAAATTGTATTAAATAACCCAGAAACTCTCCTGGAGGCCACTTTCTGGGTGGGGTGGTGGTGAGGGGAGTCCTATAAGCTTTTTAAATATGTATTTTGTATCAAGCACACAGAAGAGAGTTATACTCCCAAAGCATTTGTTAGTCGTCATCTCACTTTTACTTCGTGAAAGTTGTAGGTGTTTCCCAGGCAGGTGGCGCAGGGCCCCTAGCAGTGCTGGTTTTGGTGGCTCCGTCACATCCTGCCACCCTGTCCCTTCTTGTCCTGAGGTGGTGGGGCCGTTGGCCCAGCTACCTCACACTGCGCTTGGTCACTTCCTGCACACGTTCCGACTGGATGGAGAGTTCAGAGCCGTATCTGTGCCCCCGCATCTGCCGTAGGTTAAATCCTTAGGTTGGTGCTTCTGCTGCTGACATCACGCTTGCGTGCTCATGGAGCCCTGGGCTCAGGAGGCCCTGTCTTCTCTAGCCCTCCCAGTTCTGCCTGATTGTCACATGTAGTGTCACCTGTCAGCTTAGATCCTATACATTATTTCCCCATTTGTGTAAAATCAGGACACACACATGCCTACATATAAACAGAAAACTTCCAGAAGAGTATGCTAGAGATACTGATTGTTTGGGGGAAGAACTTTAAGCATCTGGTGTTTAAAAAAATTCACTTTTTATTGTGTTCTTTAGATCCTTCAGATTTTTTATATTTGAATGTAATACGTTTTAAATTATATGAAATATGACTTCAAATATATTTCCATTTATATTACTTCTTCAGCAAAACTCTATTTTTCTCTGTGTTTTGTAACTTCTTAAGCTTGGGTGTGTCTGGAATTGGGATGGAAGCAGAATAAACTTCCTTAAAATACACACACATGGACATACATGCATATACACACACATACATGTACACACACATGCGTGCACACACACACACACTTTGTTCTTTTCTCTTCAAGTTGGGCTCTTGGCCAGGCTTCCAGGACCACTCTTTTTACCTTGCTTTTGAAGGAGAATTGAGAATAGCTGAGGGGAAAAAAATGTGATCCCGCTTTCTCACTGAAATGACTCTGAAAGCTTCTGGTAATAAGATAAAATAATATTTCCAGTCACTTCAGCAGACGGAAGCATTAAAGCACAGAGATGTTTGTCTGATGGTCTCGGGTTGGCCTTGGTGGAATGTTCGAGCAAGATTGAGAAGTCCTGTCTCTGAAAGAGTCAGGAAGGATTGGTCAAGGCTGGAACCAGATTCATATGATCACGGGATAGTTCAGCCCCCAGTTTTAGTGTCTACTGCCCACTCACAGCTTCCCTTGGCTTCCTTAAAAAATATCAGGGCAGCAACTTTTCCTTATGCAGGTGATGCTACTAGAGGCCTGAAATAGATAAATGTTTAAGTGTCAGAACTTCCTTGGGCTTATATAAATGTTGAGCTACACGTTCCTGTGGGGGTGACCTGCGCACAGCGTTTCAGGAAGGCTGTCTGCATTCAAGTCTGAAGGCAGGTGTGGGACACAGGTGTGATGTGTTGGAGGAGAATGTGCTGAGGCACCTGGCCCTGGGCCCCTGTGTGCAGGCTTCGTAATCTGGGTTGCTGTGCTCTTTGCTGTCATAACTAGGCCCATTTCCTGAATTTCCCTGAAGACTGAATGAGCCAGTCCAATCCTGGCACACATTCCATCAGTGGTAAGCAGGATATTTTTAAGAGAAATAGGAAAAAGCTAAGGAAACACTTAAAACTAGGTTGCAGAGACTGGGGAGGTGAGAGAAGGTGAGGGCTGTGCGTGTGTGCGTGCTCAGTCGCTTCAGTCATGTCCGACTCTTTGCACCCCTGTGGACAGTAGCCTGCCCAGGCCCTTCTGTCCGTGGGATTCTCCAGGCAAGAATGCTGGCTGCTGGGGTGGGTTGCCATGCCCTCCTCCAGGGGATCTTCCTGACCAGGGATTGGACTTGCGTCTGTTACGTCTCCTGCATTGTCAGGCAGGTTCTTTACCACTAGCACCATCTGGGAGCCCTTGAAGGTAAGAGTTATGTACAATGAGATTGAATTAAAAAGTGTGACTCTAAACTCAGTGTATGTGTCTGAAATAAGTACTTGCCTTCAGTTTCTTTATAAGAAGACAAGTTCTCAATTCTAAGTGCCCTGAGTATGAGTCTTACCTTTATAAGTCTGTTTGACCTCAAGATTTTGATACTTTAAGAATTCAGAAAATCTAGCCTGTGTTGACAATCTTTGCCAAAACTAAAGGGAAAGAGGGAGGCTTGACTGCATAACAAGGCAGGTCTGTCTCTCAGATTGAACCCGAACTTTCAAAAAATGTTATGGTTGTACCATCTCTTAAATTTTGTTCACAACTGTCCACATGGTTGTCAAGGTAGAAAGGCCCTGGGGACAGACTTTTAATGAGTGTTCAGTAGGCTGCAGTAGGGAGGAAATAGAAGGTCCTTAATAAACGTTTAAGTGGTCATTACCATGCAGGGCGCTGAATTTAGCATGATGACAGCCTTCCGAACAAACTTGTTCCTGACCACAAAAAAATTCACATTAAGAAAGGTCAAATAAGCATCACTGTGAAATGTGAATAGGGTCCCAAGTTGTTAATGTTTCATTCAACTTCAAAGTCATACTGAAAATTGCTTGGATGTTCTCCTCCCTGTTTCTAGGATCTTTTTTCTCCTTGAATGATTTGAAACAGAACCAAACGCCAGTCTGCCTCTCTGAGAGACTCCAGGAGAGAACCTAATTAGGAATATTGACTGTAAGACAAAATTTAACTACTGACAGGTATTGTTGATAGACCCTAAGTTGATTACTCTGTCCAGAGGAAATGATAAATGGGAAAAGAATACATGAATCACTTTTCAGAGTTTTTTTTTTTTTTTTTTTCTTCTTCGTCTGTTAATCCTTGTGTTCTTAACTGGGGAGGTTATTAGAAAAGAAAACCCCTCCAGTATCTCTTTCTTGATTCCAAGGAACTTGTGGTGTTGGGAAGAAATTTCTCGCATGCATAGCAAACCTAGATGAGTATGGGAGTATATGATTAAGCTCTGAAGTATGTCGTTCAGATTACATAATTGCTGTAGGAATTCTGTGGAGGAGGACAAGGGAGGGGCTCATGGGAGAGACAGATGTCGGGTTGAGGCTGGAAAAGCAGGTGACCCTGCCATTAGCTTTTCAGGAAGACTGCATATCTGGTACATATGTGAGTGGGAAAGGGTTAATAAGGAGACAACACAGAAACGTAGCATTAGGAAATTGAAGTCCTGGAGGAGGGCTTGCTGAAGGTCTGCCACAACAAACTGGTTTCTTATTGATTGTCCCATCTCTAACTCTGCCCTCTAGTCACCTCTGCTAAGAAATTCTTTATCCAGTATTATCAGAATGACATTTCTCACATAGGGACTTTCCAGAAAACGAAAACAGATGAACTTTTTATTTTAGAGTTAAAAGATATTGATATCTTCCTTAAACATTTAGGGAAATGGGTTAAAAGTAGCTTGAGGCTTGTCCAGAGTCAGGAGGAACCTCACCTCACTTAACTACATGGTTTTGGAGGTAGAAAAGTTATGACCAACCTAGATAGCATATTCAAAAACAGAGACATTACTTTGCTGACTAAGGTCCGTCTAGTCAAGGCTATGGTTTTTCCAGTAGTCACGTATGGATGTGAGAGTTGGACTGTGAAGAAGGCTGAGAGCTGAAGAATTGATGCTTTTGAACTGTGGTGTTGGAGAAGACTCTTGAGAGTCCCTTGGACTGCAAGGAGATCCAACCAGTCCATTGAAGGAGATCAGCCCTGGGATTTCTTTGGAAGGAATGATGCTAAAGCTGAAACTCCAGTACTTTGGCCACCTTGTGCAAAGAGTTGACTCATTGGAAAAGACTTTGATACTGGGAGGGATTGGGGGCAGGAGGAGAAGGGGATGACAGAGGATAAGATAGCTGGATGGCATCACTGACTCGATGGACGTGAGTCTGAGTGATCTCCGGGTGATGGACAGGGAGGCCTGGTGTGCTGCAATTTGTGGGGTCGCAGAGTCGGACAGGACTGAGCGACTGGACTGAACTGAACTGAACTGAACTGCCATCTTAGCAGCCAAGAAAGAAACAATGTTACTGAAGTTGCAAATGTGTTGCAAGGGATGTGTATGTATTAATATTTTGTCTCTGAATGAGCTAGTTTCCTTGTGAATCTCTAAGAAACCATCTGCTGTTACCTTTCTCTATCACTTTAATGAATGTTTTGAAAATGAAAGCTTATTTTTTTAAACTTTTTATTTTGTATTGGAGTATAGCCTATGAACTATGTTGTAATAGTTTCAGATGAACAGAGAAGGGACTCAGCCATACTTATACATGTATCCATTCTCCCCCAAACTCCCCTTCCATCCAAGCGGCCCCATAACTTTGATTAGTGTTCCATGTACTATATGGTAGGTCCTTGTTAGTTATCCATTTTAAATATAGCAGCATGTATTTGTCAATCCTAAACTCCCTAACTATCCCTCCCCCCTCCATCCCACAACCATAAGTTTGTTCTCTAAGTCTGTGAGTCTCTTTCTGTTTCGTAAGTTCATTTGTATCATTTATTGTTAGATTCCACATATAAGGGATATCATACAATATTTCTCCTTCTCTGACTTACTTCACTCACTATGGCAATCTCTAGGGCCATCCATGTTGTTGCAAATGGTATTATTCCATGCTTTTTTAATGGCTGAGTAATATTCCATTGTATATATGTACCACATCTTTTCATGGAAGCATTAGGCAAACATCACTAGAAAGACAGGAGAGCATGGTATTTTGAAGGCCCGTTGGACTGGAAGATAAGGGAATTTGGGTCCTGTACCCAGCCTTGCCAGTAACCATGACCTTTATTTACCAGATTACCTAACTCTGGAGCCAGTTCTTAGCTGTTACATGAGGTGAGCATGGGCCTGAGAAAGAATCTTAAAAATCCTTTCTGGCTCTCACAGTTTGTATCAGCTACAAGAAAACTGTTTGTCTCCCCAAACCCAGTATACATTATTTTCTGCATGAGTCAGATTCAGAAGCAAGGCTGGCCTTATTCTAAATCATTGATCCATATGTTCTTGTGTTGCTGATGATCAGGATCTGGGCTTGTCTAAAGTGCAGCCCGCAGGTGGGGTTGTCATGTACCATGAAGGTGCAGTAGCTGTGCCAACAGAGTTCATGTCACTGTGTATGGAGTCATTGCATTGCTGGCCCATCAGTTTATGTGTGTGTTTTAGGTACAGGAGTAACTACAGTTTGGCCTTCAATCAAGTCAAGTGTGAAAGAAACACAGCATTATTATTTTGCTATAGGTACATATTTCCTGAATACCAACTGTGTGCAATACTCAGAATTGGAGATGATTAAGAGAGAAGAGACAGAGATTATTATGCTTCTGATTCCACAGGGAAGGAAAATATATAAGTAAAACAAGTTGTATGCTACCCTGAAGTATGGATTTCTTTTAAGAATGTTGAAAATAGAGATGTAGTCGGGAAAGGACAAAGTTCATGGGGAAGTGTAAATTTTATGGGAGATTCTGGAAAGGTGTTATAGGCTTGGTTTGGTGAAGAGTGTATTTCAGGCATGGGGGAGGAAGGAGGAGCTGGGGTGTGAGATGGATCCTAATAAGATGTGTTTCAGGTCCTGCAAGCAGATTGGTGTGGCTGCCTGTGGGACTGGGTTTGGGGCACACACATGCACACGCACTGAAACCTCCTAGAAACCTAGTCCCTTAGAAAAAGTGGAGGTATTTGGTGGAGGACGTTGAATGACGGAGAAGATTTGCTTCCTGTCATTTGTCAGGAGGACAATCCAGAAAGGTCTGGATCTTTTGTTGTTGTTGTTGTTCAGAAAGATTTTAAAGTGAAGTTTAAAGTTTTATGTTCATTTTCTTTCATCTGAGGTAAGTTGAACAACCACGCCCATATCTCAGAAAAACTTGAATCTATCTTTTGTAATTTTTTTCACTTCCCCTTTATTGAGATGAACCTCCTGATCATGAGCTTGGTTGTTAGAGCAATGCCAAAATGCTGTAAAATTTTTTTTTGAAATATAACTGACATATAATATTAGTTTCAGGTCTAGAGCATAATGATTCAGTATATGTATAAATTGTGAAATGATCACTGCGATAAGTCTAGTTAACATCTGTGGTCATTGTTTAAGGAAAAACTATAATCATTATATTTTTAGCAAATATTTATAACAAATGCTTCCATAATATACTTCCAACTTAGAATTATATTCTGTGCTAGAGTCTTGGGTATGGAAGCTAAAAATTGGGCCTAGAAAGAGTGACCAAAAAAAAAAAAGAAGACGCAAATTCTCTTTAATTAACTGTGAAATAATATAATCACAAATGGAAAAGAACTTTTCTTTACAAAGCATCTTTTTTCTTTCCAATTTTTTTGAGATATAATAGACCAAAGCACCTTGGGGTGGTATTTTTTTTGTAGCATCCTTGAAAGATCTATAATTAAACATCAGTTTTATAGCCAACTGCCATATTTATTTATGAGTGCCAGAGACTTTATAGTTTATTTTGTAGTTATACATTGCTAAAATTAGGTTAGATTTCTGAATTTGAAGTAACTACTTAAAATGTTGGGCAAGGGAAAGAAATGAGAAAATAGAGTGTACTTTTCTTTCATTGCCTATTTCTCTACCAGGTGATGTAAAGAATGTTTATTTTTTGCAAAAATGATCCCCAAATATCTTTTGCATCCTCCCCGAAAAAAATTTCATGCTATTTGGTAGATCTAATGAAAAAAGAAACAAGTGTTCAAAATTGAAGATGTTAAGTCCATCTTTAGCCCTCTCTGCACATGACTAATTGCTCTGACCCTAAGATGGGCCAGGCCAGCCCTGGGTGTGGCGTGGTGTTCCCTGAGCTGTGTAGGGAGCTGGAAGCCACCAGGTAAAGAACAGGTGTACTCTAGCAGTGCTGAAATTACTCTGTTGGCAATTAAAATAGATGTAAACTATTTCCCTGTGACTGAATCTGTGACCATTAAATAATGTTTTCAAAGCAGCTGATGGTTTTTAGAGTTTTATGGGATAAGAATCCTTTCTGCTGCTGCTAAGTCGCTTCAGTCGTGTCCGACTCGTGTGACCCCATAGACGACAGCCCACCAGGCTTCTCTGTCCCTGGGATTCTCCAAGCAAGAATACTGGAGTGGGTTGACATTTCCTTCTCCAGAAGAATCCTTTCAAAAATCTGCTAAAATTTCTGGACTCTTTCCTTACAGCAATGCTCATAAATTCAAAATATATTTTTAGGAAGTCTACCAATACCCCTTTCTTTTCCAGATTATCCCTGGACATCGGCATTTCTTGTCAAGCTATAGAGTTCTATATGAATTCAATACCTAGCCCTGCCATCTATAGCTTGATCACTCCAGGAGAGTCTTCTAAGTGTCAACAATGTAATTTATTATGATGATGATTATTACTGTTTTCAGTGTTGGTACATTACCTTGGTATGTGAATTAGTGCATATAAACATGCCCAGCATTTTGCCTACCATGCAGTGCGCCATTTTTACCGCTAAATAAAATTGTCATGTAGAATACTGCATTCATATTAGTTGGTCAGCAGGATCGCGTCTCCTTGGAGGAAAGACTCCCAGGTAGGTTAGAAGATGATCAGAAGATTCTGTGGGGATCTTAGGACCAGAGTAGCCAGAGTTGGAGCACCAGTGCCAGGGTCTCCAGTGTTATCTGACTCATAGCTCTTGCATCTGTCTCCCCTTTAGGTAAAGAAGTCAGCAGCAGACACTCAAAGAGGCCAGATGGAAATGTGTTTACAAATTCTTCCAAGTTGTCTTCTTTTTTTGAGGCCTGTAAACAGGTGCTGCTGTGAAGACAGCCTTCTTCAGGCAGGCCAGTGTAGAGTACATCCTGGAGCCATGCTCTAGTTGTCATTCCAACCATCTCGTCCTCTGACTGTGCCACAGTTGTGTTGACTGGAACGTGTCTTCTGCAGAGGAGTAATCACACTGCCTATGGGCTATTTTAGTTGCCAGGTTGGGGGATCGCATGTAGTCATTTGTGAGCAGTCTGCAGTACTGTTGATTCTAGTGTCATGCATCTATTTAGCAGAAACTCCTAAGACTTGTGCAGTGTAACAGCAGTCCTATCTCCACTGTGCGTATATGTAGATTGCCTTCAATTGTGTGGATGATGGGAAGACCTTAGGCTCTACAGTCAGGTCTGTGTTGGAACCCCTGTTGTTTACTATCCTTACAGCTCAGTCATTAACGTAGGTATTATGGCACGTCTATCCATGGCCTTAGATGAACACTCACTGTCTTTCCACTGCTGGTGATTATCTTGATTTTGATGGCTTGTGGCTGCTCACATTTCCTGCTTCTCTTAGCAATGCTACATGTTCATGCCTGGCTTTGCCCAAAAAAGGGCCATTGGATCTGTTGATTTGCTTCTGACAAATGACCAGCTGAAGTAGTTTTTGCAAGTGTGTGAGAATGGGAAAAAAAATCATCCACTCTCTGTCATGGAGATTTATCATAGAATATATTGCTTACAGGACTTCCCAGGTAGCACTAGTGTTAAAGAACTGCCTGCCAATGCAGGGACACAAAAGACGCAGGTTTGATCCCTGGTTTGGGAAGATCCCCTGGAGGAGGGCACGGCAACCCTCTCTGGTAGTCTTACCTGCAGAATCCCATGGACAGAGGAGTCTGGTGAGCTGCAGTCCGTAGGGTCACAAAGAATCTGCCACTACTGAAGCGACTTAGCACGCATGAACATATATTACTTATATTCCTAATTTAACTGATTAACCTAGCTCATGACAAAGTTCATTGTGGTGGTATTATGTTCTATGGAATGTGGAGTAATGTATAGATAAGAATGGTTTATGTACTTGGGTTATTTGCTGTGGAATTTTGGGCATTTTAGATTTTAGTTGACAAGGACCCATTGCCTTAGTTTTTCTTACAAGGTTCAAATGCTAGGTTAGTTTTACAATATATGCAACATTCATCTTAGGTTCATTTCTACCTCAGTCCTTAGGAATTTGAAGTTAGTTCATAAACTAGGAGGGAAAGTGATTGTTATCTGTGAGTCAGACCCTAAAGAATCATTACTTGAATCTGTCTAAAATTTAACCCAGTCTCTCTGTTTCCTTTGGATTATACCCAAAATCAACCTGGGATGGTTTCTCCAAGAATTAGTTCCTTCAGACTCTTCCTGTCAAAGACAATGTGTCCTACCCTGGAGGCCATGGCTGGAATTTACCAACCAAGGAGAACCAATGACTGTTGCAATGCAGAAGAGTCTCATATGTTTTGTAGAACTCATGGTTCTAGAAAACCATAGGTTCTGGTTTATAGAACATTGACACTGACTTTCAGAATCAATGGTATTGTTCTAACTCTGTCTATCCTATTGGTAGAATGAATTAAAAGTACAAAAATCCGAGTCAAAAACCAAATCTCATTCTTTCAAAATAAAGATCAGGTCTTTGTTATTATTGTCAGCCCGATATCTCCTCTATCGCCTTAGGACCCTTATAATTTTTTCGTTTAGAATACAAGCCTTGTTTTGATTGAAGTATAACTACATTTGAAACACGAAACTATATATTTTGCAAATGGTGGCTGTTTCCATGATCAGTGAGAATTTTGTTTGTAATATTTGGTAGGGTCATTGGAAAACCAGAGGGTTGCCATGCCCTCCCCAGGGGATTTTCCTGACCCAGGGATTGAACCTGCATCTCCTGCATGGCAAGTGGATTCTTTACCACTAAGCCACCTGGGCTTCCCCCAGTATTTCATAGTGTCATTGGAAAATCAGCCCTGGCCACATGCCCCTGATTATTGTGGCCTAGAGAGAGGCCAGGGATGGTTTAAATGTTACCTTACAAGTAGATTCAGTTTCAGAATTAGGTGATGTCTGAGAAGCAGAAAGCCCAGCCTTTTGTTATTTTTGCCTCTTTGTTAGCAAACTCAGTTCTGATGGGTGTGGTCTCTGCTCCTAGGCTGTGAACTAAACGGTGCAGAACAGAAAACGAGTCGCAGGGAACAGCTGCTTCCCGTTGTTAATGGACGAAAACAAGGAACAGAGTGTGAGACGCTGAGTGATGCCAACTGTGTACACCGTGGTCTCGTCTCTGATATTTCTCTGACTTGCTCAGCACAGTCTTGCTCACGATGAGAGTCACAAAGGGTCAGAACCTGGGGGGCGGAGAGGGCATGAAGCCCAGGCCACTTCCATATTCTAACGCCACTGGCATGTGACAAAATGAAGAAGTGTCCAAACAAGACTGTAAATATTGTGGCACTCTTTCAAGCCTTATGTTTAACAAGATAATACATGCAGTTGTCATAAAATGCTGTGCACTTTCATTGTGCCATTTGCAAAGTATTTTAAGAATTTGTAAAAATATATTGATTCACTGTGTATGCCAGGATCTTGAACTGGTAGTGGGACACAAGCTTATAGCCATACAAAGAATGTCTCTGTCTTTCAGCCTCACTGGGGTTTTTCTGTGACAGCCTGCGTGATGCATGATTCTAAATTTGAGATGTTTTGTGGGTGTGAGGTCTGCCCCTTCCTTCTTACCCCTTTGACTCACTGGAGCTTCCTCTGAGTCTGAGGCTGATTTGTCTATCTTTGCATTCAACACATCGGCACTCGAAGTATCCATATTTTGGGAAATGGCTTGTAGGACTGATGCAGGGGCTGTGTCAGAGTGGGCTTAGCCAGGCTGTGTCCTCCAAACAAGGCTATAGAAGGTAAAAATATTCAGAGTCAGGGATTTGCTGCCAGTCTGCTGGCTTCCAAGCCCAATACTATCACCTGTAGCTATGTGACCTTGGACAAGTTTCTTAACCTCTCTGTCTCTCAGTTACCCCAACTTAAGAAGTAGAAAATACCTATCTCCTGTGTTCATTGTGGGAATTAAATGATGTAAAATACTTAGCACAGGGCATGACTGGCAGCAATGATATTGCAAATTATGCAAAATGGTAATAAATTCCTATTTGTTGTATTACCCATTTTTCTTCCCAAGACTTCAGTTTATTTGTTCTCTTGCTCTTGGGCTCAGGCAGGTGATGAAGGCCCATGAATATATCGTGTGGAGATGCTATGTTCCATCTCTAGGCATCAACTTAAAAAAACAGGTTTTGGAAGTCATAGAAAAGTCGTTCAAGTAAAGCTTCATGGAGTTCTCTGAAGCCTTCAGACTCTCTTTGACCAGAGTTTTTCAGATTTTGCTTTTTACTCTGTAATTAACTTTTATTTAGATTCAGGGTTTCCATGTTTAAGAAAAATCTCTCAGGGCAAGGGAACCAAAATTTACTACACCTCCCTCACAGAAGATAAGCAATGGCTCACACATCGACATGCATAAGTGGGGAGGACTTTGACCAATGAATGTGGTATCTGTATTACTCTAATATTTGGTTTCTGAGAAATATGTAAAAAACGCTTGATGACTGCTGATTTGAGAATCATTCTCTGTATCCCATTATTTTAAAGAATGTGTGATTATATTTGTCTTGTGTGATAAATGTCTAGTGTCAGATGTTTAGAGGTGAAAAATACCTTAGAAGTTATTGCAAGTCCAGCACCCCAGAGATGCTGGTCAACTTGCAAGTCATATAGAATTGGTTTTTTTTGCCAAAATCTGGACTTGTAACCACATGGTAGGCCACAATGCTATATTTCTTTTCCTAAGGTTGTTATTTTACTGCTCTGCTGCTGCTAACTCACTTATTTTACTGGGTCAGTAGCAAATAGGCAGAGAATAAAGAGGTCTTAGGCTACTTATACACAGGAGACATGGGTTTGATGCCTGGGTTGGGAAGATCTCTTGGAGGAGAAAATGGCAACCCACTCTAGTATTCTTGTCTGAAAAATTCCATGGACAGAGGAGCCTGGTGGGCTACAGTCCATGGGGTGCTAAGAGTTGGATATGATTTAGTGTCTGAGCACACACACATACAGCTTTATGACACCTGAAAACTACTAGGTTATATATTCTTAATTTCTACAGCTTATGTTCAAGGGACCCCAAGACATAAACATGATTCTTATGTTCCAAATAACCATTAAACTGAAAAGCCCCAGCATTTACAATTGTATATAGATGGAAGTGTTTTTGGATGAAGCCAAAAACAACTCTAGAGGAAGGTGGACAAAGAGCTTCAATAGACATTTCTCCAAAGAAGATATACAAATGACCAATAAGCACACTATCACAGTGCTCGCACTCACAATTCATTCAGTTTAGTTCAGTTCAGTCACTCAGTCGTGTCCTACTCTCTGCGACCCCATGAATTGCATCACGCCAGGCCTCCCTGTCCATCACCAACTCCCAGAGTTCACTCAAACTCATGTCCATCGAGTCGGTGATGCCATCCAGCCATCTCATCCTCTGTGTCCCCTTCTCCTCTTGCCCCAATCCCTCCCAGCATCAGAGTCTTTTCCAATGAGTCAACTCTTCTCATGAGGTGGCCAAAGTACTGGAGTTTCAGCTTTAGCATCATTCCTTCCAAAGAAATCCCAGGGCTGATCTCCTTCAGAACGGACTGGTTGGATCTCCTTGCAGTCCAAGGGACTTTCAAGAGTCTTCTCCAACACCACAGTTCAAAAGCATCAATTCTTCGGCACTCAGCTTTCTTCACAGTCCAACTCTCACATCCATACATGACCACAGGAAAAACCATAGCCTTGACTAGACGGACCTTTGTTGGCAAAGTAATGTCTCTGCTTTTGAATATGCTATCTAGGTTGGTCATAACTTTCCTTCCAAACAATTCATTAGGGAAACACAAATCCAAAGCCCAATGAGATAGTATTCAATACCCATTAAAATGGCTGTTTTTGTTTAATCCAATGACAGATTTTTTTCTTATTAAATTGATAGAATCAATGAACAAGTGAAATTGCATACAAGGTAATCCCCAAGGATTTACCAATCAGGAGGCTACGAGAGCATTCATCCACATCAGATGGGCAATGAAAATTTCTGAACTTGCTGCCCTGTTTTAAAGGAACTTCAAAGGCCAGCAAAGTTACAAAGAAGTTTCTAAAGTCTGCTAAATGGAGAGTTAGCAGAAGAGGTGGAGTCCCAAAAAAGATAAAAGTTAGAATGGCTACTATTTTTTTTTTTTTAAATCAGAAAATAAGTATTGGTGAAGATGTGGATAAATTGGAACTCTTGTATACTGCTTGGAGAAATGTAAAGTGGTGTGGCTGCTATGAAAATAGTATGACAGTTCCTCAAAATATCAAACACAGAATTACCATATTATTAACCAATTCTGTTTCTGAGTGTGTACCCCAAAGAATTGAAAGCAGAGACTTGAAGACATATTTGTATACTCTCTTCATAACAACATTGTTCACAATAGCCCAAAGGGGAAAGCAACCCAGGTGTCCATCCGTGGATGAATGGATAAGATGGACTATTTATATGCAGTGGAATATTATTCAGACTTAAAAAGGAAGGAAATTCTGACATGTTTCAACATGGGTGAACCTTGAAGACATTATGTGAAGTAAAATAAGCCAGTCACAAAAATTATAATACTGTGTAATTTCATTTTTAAGAAATATCTAGAGTAGTCAAATCCATAGAGACATAAAGTAGAATGGTGTTTGCCAGGGGTTAGGGAAAGAAAGAGTGAGGAGTTATTTTTTAATGAATACAGAGTTTCCTTTGCGGAAGATGAAAAAAATTCTAGAGCTGCATGGTCGTGATGGTCCCACAACATTATGGGTGCCTTTAATAATACTGAATTGTTCACTGAAAAATGGTTACAATGACAATTTTACATGTAGTTTTTTTTACATAAAAGTTTAAAAAAACCTTAGCAATGGAGCTAAAATTTAAACCACAGTAAAAAGATAATGTACTTCTGGAAAGAATATTGCAGTTAATGGGTCTGTAAGGGAGGAATCTTAAAGGTTTTAGGATTTAATTATCAGGAGTTTGTACCCATCACTAAGGATTTGTTGAATGTTTCTGTAAAGTATATATATGTATTTTTAAATCAGGACCACATCTTTGCATTTAGGCAAGTAGACATTACATTACATGATATGCTGTTTCAAGAAAGGGAAAGAAAATACTGCTTCTTTGGGTCAGGTGCAAACTTAAGAGTAGAGCATTTAAAAAATTAAAAAAGAGAGAAGGGATTGGGGTGAGGTCAGGTATCATTTATTTTTCCCTCTGTAATAAATTAAGCTATTTAATCTAAATTTTCACTACCCCAGCTGCATTTTGCTTTGGTCAAAAGATAGCTGTGTTTGGGGTCAAGATCCCCAGGCTGTCAACAGCTTAACAGCTTTGTGACTTTGGGTTGAGGCATTTTCTGTAAAACTGACTATCTGTTAGATTCTGTCCAAGATTCTATCCTGCTTTAGCCTTTTGTGAACTCTCCTGTCTGTTACTTTGGGATTTTTAATGCATACACAGATTTTAAAAATATTGCTCTCTGCTCATGATCCATATAGATCTTTTCTAATTTCTAAAAAAAAAAAAAAAAAATTCCTCCATGGTTCATTTTGAATGAACTATAGGAAACGCAGTACATCAAGGCTGTATATTGTCACCCTGCTTATTGAACTTCTATGCAGAGTACATCATGAGAAACGCTGGGCTGAAAGAAGCACAAGCTGGAATCAAGATTGCTGGGAGAAATATCAATAACCTCAGATATGCAGATGACACCACCCTTATGGCAGAAAGCTAAGAAGAACTAAAGAGCCTCTTGATGAAAGTGAAAGAGGAGAGTGAAAAAGTTGGCTTAAAGCTCAACATTCAGAAAACTAAGATCAAGGCATCTGGTCCCATCACTTCATGGGAAATAGATGGGGAAACAGTGGAAACAGTGTCAGACTTTATTTTTTGGGGCTTCAAAATCACTGCAGATGGTGATTGCAGCCATGAAATTAAAAGACGCTTATTCCTTGGAAGGAAAGTTATGACTAACCTAGATAGCATATTAAAAAGCAGAGACATTACTTTGTCAACAAAGGTCCGTCTAGTCAAGGCTATGGTTTTTCCAGTAGTCATGTATGGATGTGAGAGTTGGACTGTGAAGAAAGCTGAGTGCCGAAGAATTGATGCTTTTGAACTGTGGTGTTGGAGAAGACTCTTGAGAGTCCCTTGAACTGCAAGGAGATCCAACCAGTCCATCCTAAAGGAAATCAGTCCTGGGTGTTCATTGGAAGGACTGATGCTAAAGCTGAAACTCCAGTACTTTGGCCACCTCATGCGAAGAGTTGACTCATTGGAAAAGACTCTGATGCTGGGAGGGATTAGGGGCAGGAGGAGAAGGGGACGACAGAGGATGAGATGGCTGGATGGCATCACCGACTCGATGGACATGAGTTTGAGTGAACTCTGGGAGTTGGTGATGGACAGGGAGGCCTGGTGTGCTGCGATTCATGGGGTCGCAAGGAGTCAGACACGACTGAGCGACTGAACTGAACTGAACTGAACTGTCACGTCACATCATTCTCAGTAGTACTGATAGAAGCATTATTGGGAAAGCTGTTATGAAGCCCTTGTTGCTAGAACTGATGAAGTTAGTTATTCACTCATTCTAGAGTTCTGTACCTGGAGGACATTGCTACTGTTCTGTGATGTGAAGGACACATGGAAAAAATCCTAAGAAGCACAGAAAGGGACGGATGATGACAGAGGCCTGGATCCTCATACTGAATTTAGTGGCTTGTAAATTAAGACTTAAGTTCTTCCAGGGAAACAAAAAAGTTAGATGGCTACCTCTAGTAATGGCTTTAAGAAAACCCTTAAATTTCATCCTCACCTACAGCTTCAAGGGTCCTTAGGTAGAGGCTTGTTTTCTGCTTTTATACCTTGGTAATTCTTACAATCTTAAGTGCTCAGCCCAGTCTACTTTTGTGTTATCAAGACATTTCTTTTGGCCATTAATTTGTTTTCTGATTGTTCATTATCTCTTTCTTATTTTCTGGGAGCAGGGGTAATGTTGAATGTGTTGGAAAAACAGATACTAGGTAGCCAATCAGAAAGTTAAATGTTCATTTCTTTATTTGAAATTCAACTAAATGTTAAGTCCCCATGGCAGTTACTTTATGATTGTTAGCCTAACCAATAAATGGGCCAAGGGAGATTTTTTTCTTGACTTTGCTGTGATGGATCATTACATCTTTTTTTTTTCTTTTTTTTTTATAATGACATTTACAGGAGGGAAAATTCATAGTGTTTTCATGTTGCTTTTAGTGTATTGTCCTAGAATTATGTATCATAGATTGACACCAAATGTACTTGTGTGATTTATTTCCATAAAAAGTTAATCCCGCAGGCAAAATCTGCTATTAAAATGTGGCACAGAAATGGATTTAGACATAATTCAAAACCCATCAGTATTCTAAACATTAATCTTCTAAATTCTTACAGTTTCATTATAAGTTAATTAGGTAATTACATTTTACGTGTTATGTTTTCTTTTTTTGTATTATGGAACTACTATTAAGTAAATCCGTGCTTTGGCTTCACACAAGAATTGATTTGCCAAGGAACTTCATCCATTCATTCAGATGGTATTTCTTGAGGACCTCAGTTCAGTTCAGTCACTCAGTCATGTCTGATTGTTTGCAACCCAATGGACTGCAGCATGCCAGGTTTCCCTGTCTATCACCAACTCCCAGAGTTTACTCAAACTCATGTCCTTCGTGTTGGTGATGCCATCCAACCATCCTATCTTCTGTCGTCCCCTTTTCCTCTTGCCTTCAATCTTTCCCAGCATCAGGGTCTTTTCCAATGAGTCCGTTCTTCCCATCAGGTGCGCAAAGTATTGGAGTTTCAGCTTCAGCATCAGTCCTTCCAATGAATATTCAGGACTGATCTCCTTTAGGATGGACTGGTTGGATCTCCTTGCAGTCCAAGGGACTCTCATGAGTCTTCTCCAGCACCACAGTTCAAAAGCATCAGTTCTTTGGAGCTCAGCTTCCTTTATAGCCCAACTCTCACATCCATACATGACTACTAGAAAAACCATAGCCTTGACTAGATGGACCTTTGTTAGCAAAGTAATGTCTCTGCTTTTTAATATGATGTCTAGGTTGGTCATAGTTTTTCTTCTAAGGAGCAAGTTTCTTCTAATTTCATGACTGCAGTCACCATCTGCAGTGATTTTGGAGCCCCCCCAATATAAAGTCTGTCACTGTTTCCATTGTTTCCCCATCTATTTGTCATGAAGTGATGGGACCAGATTTCATGATCTTAGTTTTCTGAATGTTGAGTTTTAAGGCAGCTTTTTCACTCTCCTCTTTTACTTTCATCAAGAGGCTCCTTAGTTGTTCTTCACTTTCTGCCTTAAGGGTGGTATGGCATATCTCAGATATCTGCATATCTGAGATTATTGATATTTCTCCCAGCAATCTTGAGGACCTACTATGTGCTATTCCAGAACCTACTGGTGTTGAGAGAGCTACTATATTCTATATTTTCATAGGAATAACTTAAATTTTTAAAAATATTGACTAATACATAATTATTATAGAAAAATTCAGAAAAAAATGTAGAAATGTAAAGAAGGAAATAAAAACTACCTGAAATTATGCATTTGGAGAATCATTGCAATGTTTTTATACTATTACTTTTTTCTTCAAATATTATAAAAAGTAAACATGAGCAATATTTCAGCATATATATATATAAATATTTGCATTTATTTTGAGTACTAAAAGTATAAAGTTAACTTTCAAAAGTAAGAAAAGTAAAAGGGAGAATCTAAATGATATAAAATGATATACAGTAAAATGATATAAAAACAGCTGAGTGATATAAAATGGTATAAGAATAATCAGCATATATGAAAATAAACATATGGAAAAAGAATTCTTCATTTATATGAAAAACTGAAATATGACTATGAATTTCACAAGATATGCATTTTGCCTTTATTGGTGTGGTTACCAGGGGATTATTTGGGTTATTTGGGTTTGGCACTGTCAGTAGTGAAAGCATTCGCTCAGTTGGAACCTGTCTGGTTTCTTTTTAACTTGGCAGGCATACCTACTAGAGTGCTATGCAGTTTTTTTTAGTGTTTATACTCAAGTCTGTCTTTATTTTTGTTTCTTTAGAACTTAAAAGTTTGACATTCTTTCTCTGTCTCTCATTTGGTAAAATCTCTACTTAGTACAGAACCAACTCGCCTGGAACACTGGATTTTATACTTGATCAGTCAGTGTTAGAAATGGAGATTTCTGGTCTATTCGGAGTAGTGAAGGTACAGAAAGTATTCAGATTTAATCTCAGATTCATCATCATTTGTAAAAATATAATAAATTATGTGTACTACTTGGGGAAAACAAAGTAAAAAAGGACACAAAAATTCTGTGAGGTGTCAAAACTAAATAGGTTGAGGTATAGCCTGTGAGAAACCAAAATACATTTTCATAGAACTATAAGAGGTTAGATGTGGTTCTGAATGACAGTGAGGTATTAGCCTATACTTGTTAAAGAAATTGGGAATGCTATTGGATACACATCTAAAAGTATCTAGTGAATCACTTACCAAGCAGAGTGAATTCTGAGACTAATTTTGTCTTGACACCAGAAATCTAGCACTGTATATTGTTAATATAAAGGTACAATATTCAGAATTGTTTTGGAAGACTGTCCACCAACATAATGGTAAAACTGTAATGGTCACTATTTCCTACTTCCTATGCCCCACTGATGAGTTTAAAGGCTTCTGTTCAACATTGGCTTTTTCTTTGCTGGCCATCAGAGGTCTTTCTGCACTTGTTTCTCCAGGAATGTTTTCTCACAGGTTTGTTTTCCTTGGCTTATTGTTGTACATGTATAAGCTTAAATCCTGAATAATTTCAGCTCTCAGTTTAAGGTGGTTTTCAACTAACTAGACACGGAGTGCTCATTCCCTACAGCACTGCTGCCAAATTAAGTCTTCTGATTCAGTATTCAAGATGGACATACAAGCACAATTTTCAGATTTTACCGTTAATATCCTTCCTTTCAAAACTCACCTTCTTGTCATTTCCTTCAGAAGATTCTAGTCTTTTCCAGCTTCCCCTAGTTTGGAATTAGTGACCTGGAAAACTGGAGGAAAAATGATTATGGTACTGGCAAGCAGGCACGCTCACTTGAAAGTGCATTGTGGAGATAATTAGTGGTTCCATCTCTGTGTTGACAGCATAGATCTGCAGCCACTAATTTGGATGTGTGCACCCACTAATTTGGATTTGGGATGTGTGCCTAGCCACTGGCTACTCTGTCATGCCAGAGTCATGGGTGGGACCTAAATTAGGAGCATGATCTAGGCATCAATTGGGAGATTCTCTGCCTCTAGCTTTATCTGGCTTGCGTCACACATTGTTTTTTTGTTAAAGGGCCATTATCCAGCCTATGGAAAAGGGAAGATGCAGGGTAGGTTGGGAAAAAAATTCAACATTCTACTTGAGTTTGAATAGACATCCTTACAGTACACATTTGTGCAGTCCATTCCACCTTTCAAAGGTCAGGAAAATTTTGCTCATTCTTAAGTTATTTTTTGGATATTAATTTTCACACCAAAGATAATCAGTGACCTGCCATCCTGGGACTTTTAAGAACAATTTTCCTTGAGTCTATTCTATTACCTTTACCTTCATGCTTAGGTGCCACGCTTTTAGGATAGAACTCCTTAATTATTATATGAAGTAAAAGCATTTACATATGGAATTCTGCACAGTAACATTTAGTGACACTATAAACTTGCACCACAGTCTGTAATTTTTGCATGTCATTTTGCCTTCTCTTGATCTTCTTGGATGTCAATTAAAATGCATAACTGGTTGCATTTAGCTATGAATAAAGGTTTAACTTTCTGAAAGAGGAAGACTGATAAATGAACTTATGATCTGTTCAAAGATAGAAGATCTTGGAGTTTGGGTGGATTGTCTTCACTGAGAACTAGTGGTTTACAAAGAGAAAAAACTTGACTGCTGATGGATGTGTTTGTTTGCATTTGACAATATCATTGCAGTTTAAAGTTACTCTAAATGGGATTCAAGCAGTCATAGAAAATGATTGGTCTGAACTATCAACTGATACAGAAATTTTAACTGATGGAAATGTTTAGACTTTAACAAAATTAAGTAGATTGCAATAATTGGAAAACTATGTTACTTTGATTCAAGCTTATACTGGTTTATATAGCCAAGGATATAGATGCTTATTTATTGCAATTTCATCTATAAAAATGCTTAGTTGTTCAAATATATTTCTGGATTATGTAGTGTGCAGAAAGATTTTTTGTTTTGTTGTTTTTGAGAACTGTGATGGCGGAGAGGACTCAAAACTTCAGAAAAAATGCTTCTTACCTAAACTATTGATGGTACTCAACAAGAATAAAATAGTTTGCCTTTGTTGCATTTGAGATTAGTGTGGTTTTGGGCTAAAATTGTTTAAGTGGTACTGTTTTTTAACTAGTTTGCATTTGCCTAAGAATGTAATTTGTAATTTTAGAAATTGCTTTTAAAAAATAGGATTCATTAATGGGAATCAAAAACGCAAAAGACCATTAGTAATTTTTACATGTGTTTTATGAGAAAATACTTTTATTTATGTTAAAAACTTTGAAATGGTTAAAGCAATCTAGAAAATAAATCACTATTTTTTTTACATGTTAATGTTAATTGAGTTACAGTCTGGATGGGAGAGGAGAGTGGATACATGTATATATATGGCTGAGTCCCTTCACTGTTCACCTGAAATTATCACAGCATTGTTAATCAGCTATACCCAATACAAAATAAAAATTTCCAAAAAAAAATTAATTGGGACCCTCTGTATAAGCATCTGGGCTTCCCTGATAGCTCAGTTGGTAAAGAATCCTCTTGGAATGCAGGAGACCCCAGTTCAATTCCTGGGTCAGGAAGATCCTCTAGAGCGGGTTAGGCTATCCACTCTGGTAATCTTGGGCTTCCCTTGTAATTCAGCTGGTGAACAATCTGCCTGCAATGCGGGAGACCTGGGGTTGATCCCTGGGCTGAGAAGATCCCCTGGAGAAGGGAAAGGCCAGTGTTCTGGCCTGGGGATTTCCATGGACTATACAGTCCATGGGGTCACAAAGAGTCAGACACAACTGAGTGACTTTCACCCACTCATATATAAGCATCACTGATTACATGGTTTATTGTTGGGATGTGGTTCATTATTGTAAAATTCTGAGATACTCCCAATCCACATAATATTATTATTTTTTTTCTGAGTTATTTTGAAATGCTCTTCTAAAGTGAATCCAAAATTTTAAAAGAAATAGATAAGCAGCACAAGGGATGTAACTTGGACAGCATGCTAGGCTTCCCTGTCCTTCACCTACTCCTGGAGTTTCCTCAAACTCATGTCCACTGAGTTGTTGATGCCATCCAACCATTTTATTCTCTGTCACCCTTTTATCCTCCTGCCCTGAATCTTTCCCAGCCTCACGGTCTTTTCCAATGAGTCTGCCCTTCACATCAGGTGGCCAAAAGTATTAGAGCTTTAGCTTCAGCATCAGTCCTTCCAATGAATATTTGGGGTTGATTTCCTTTAGGATTGACTGGTTTGATCTCCTCATAGCCCAGGGGGCTCTCAAGAGTCTTCTCCAACATCACTGTTGAAAAGCATCAATTTTTTAGTGCTTAGCCTTTAGGGTCCAGCTCTCACTACTAGAAAAACCATAGCTTTGACTATACGGACCTTTGTTGGCAAAGTGATGTCTCTGCTTTTTAATATACTGTCTAGGTTTGTCATAGCTTTTCTAGATATTCAGGAAATACTTGCTGAATGAATACATGAAAAAAGGAGAGAAAGGAAGAAAAGTAAAATTCTGTGTATTTTCAGTAAGAAAACAAGCCCAGCAGACACAGCTGTACCTTCTTCCTCTCCTTTCTTGACATTCTTCTCTCTACCTCTTACCCTATTTCTGTTAGAAACAGGAACTTCCTTGCCAATACAGGCACTGTTTTAGTTATCACCTCAAAGGAAATAATGGCCTTTTCTCTCAGTAATGTTGTAGACCCTTGATAGAGCTCTAAGGGAGCTTTTTCCAAGTTCAAGTTCCTCACTGCTCCCCATTTATATGAGAAGTGATAAGGGCCCATGTTTGATCTAACCTAACTGCATAGATGGGTTCAGATGATCTTTTTCTGCTAGCAAGAAGCCTCCAGTGTAATAAACTTCTCTTAATGCTTTCTTCATCTACTTTGATGTCACTGCTGTGATATGTTTAGTAGTAGTGAGTGACTCAGAGTGATTCAGTGCTAAAGGCATTATTATCTTCAGTTGAATGTTTCTCTTATTTTAATTTCTATAAGCACAGGCCTTTTGACCTTACCTGCTGATTTAAAAAATTGTTCCAGAAAAAAAAGTAGCTTTCCGGGTAGCTCTAGTGGTAAAGCATTTGCCTGCCAGTGCGAGATGAAAGCGGCAGGAGTTCGATCCCCGGGTTGGGAAGATCCCCTGGCGTAGGAAGTGCAACCACTCCAGTATTCTTGCCCGGAAAATTCCACAGACAGAGGAACCTGGTGAGCTGCAGTCCATAGGACTGCAGAGAGTCAGACAGGACTGAGCACAAACACACAGACACAAAGAAAAAAAATTTGTTACAGAAGCTTTTGGTGTCAGATAGGGCGGGGGGGAGCTTCAGGGTCTACCCTCCAGTTACGAAGATGGTCGATATCATATTGACTTCAAAAGTGGGCAGAGCCAGCCTCACTGGTGCCAGTGTCTGTATCTTTGCTGTCTTCTCACGGGGTGATGTTGCAGAGCAATTTAAAAAGTGGGTATCAGAGATATAATATATATCCACATAATAGAGGCAAAGATGGATACAGAGAGAGAGACTCAAGAAAGGAATATGTCTATATTATATAGATACCACCTTAAAAAATAATAAAACTACTGTAAAAATCTTTATACCAATAAATGTTTGTACTTAAAAAAAGTGGGCTCTACAAAAAACCACGAATAGCCAAAGCAATCTTGAGAAAGAAGGATGGAACTGGAGGAATCAATTTGCCTGACTTCAGGCTCTACTACAAAGCCACAGTCATCAAGACAGTATGGTATTGGCACAAAGACAGACATATAGATCAATGGAACAAAATAGAAAGCCCAGAGATAAATCCACATACATATGGACACCTTATCTTTGACAAAGGAGGCAAGAATATACAATGGAGTAAAGACAATCTCTTTAACAAGTGGTGCTGGGAAAACTGGTCAAGCACTTGTAAAAGAATGAAGCTAGATCACTTTCTAACACCACACACAAAGATAAACTCAAAATGGATTAAAGATCTAAATGTAAGACCAGAAACTATAAAACTCTTAGAGGAGAACATAGGCAAAACACTCTCTGACATAAACCACAGCAGGATCCTCTATGATCCACCTCCCAGAATTCTGGAAATAAAAGCAAAAATAAACAAATGGGATCTAATTAAAATTAAAAGCTTCTGCACAACAAAGGAAAACATAAGCAAAGTGAAAAGACAGCCTTCCGAATGGGAGAAAATAATAGCAAATGAAGCAACTGACAAACAACTAATCTCAAAAATATACAAGCAACTCCTGCAGCTCAATTCCAGAAAAATAAACGACCCAATAAAAAAATGGGCCAAAGAACTAAATAGACATTTCTCCAAAGAAGACATACGGATGGCTAACAAACACATGAAAATATGCTCAACATCACTCATTATTAGAGAAATGCAAATCAAAACCACAATGAGGTACCACTTCACACCAGTCAGAATGTCTGCGATCCAAAAATCTGCAAGCAACAAATGCTGGAGAGGGTGTGGAGAGAAGGGAACCCTCCTACACTGTTGGTGGGAGTGCAAACTAGTACAGCCACTATGGAGAACAGTGTGGAGATTCCTTAAAAAATTGCATATAGAAATGCCTTATGACCCAGCAATCCCACTGTTGGGCATACACACAGAGGAAACCAGAATTGAAAGAAACACATGTACCCCAATGTTCATCGCAGCACTGTTTATAATAGCTAGGACATGGAAACAACCTAGATGTCCATCAGTAGATGAATGGATAAGAAAGCTGTGGTACATATACACAATGGAGTATTACTCAGCCATTAAAAAGAATACATTTGAATCAGTTCTGATGAGATGGATGAAACTGGAGCCGATTATACAGAGTGAAGTGAGCCAGAAAGAAAAACACCAATACAGTATACTAACACATATATATGGAATTTAGGAAGATGGCAATGATGACCCTGTATGCAGGACAGCAAAAGAGACACAGATGTGTATAGCGGACTTTTGGACTCAGAGGGAGAGGGAGAGGGTGTGATGATTTGGGAGAATGGCATTGAAACATGTATAATAACATGTAAGAATCGAAATACCAGTCTATGTCTGATGCAGGATATGACACGCTTGGGGCTGACGCGCGGGGATGACCCAGAGAGATGTTGTGGGGAGGGGGGTGGGAGGGGGGTTCATGTTTGGGAACGCATGTACACCTGTGGTGGATTCATGTCAATCTATGCCAAAACCAATACAGAATTGTAAAGTAAAAATTAAAAATAAATAAAAAAAAAAAAAAAAAAAAAAAAGTGGGCTCTAGAATGAAAACCCAACTTTGGAAAGTTCTTGCTGCGTAACGCAGAGTGAGGTACATAACTCTGTTGGACCTTAGTTTACTTATCAATTGAGTGAGGGTAATAATAGTATCTACATCTTAGAGTTTTAATGAAGGCTAAATGAGGGGATGTGATCTGCTTAGTGTGGTGCTGGCACATTTTTCAACACGTTGGTCATTATAAGTGGGTCTCTGGCATTAGCGTAAGATTTGACTGTCATTTTTACATAAGTGAAAAAAAAAGTAGTAGTTTTAGCTTTGCTGGATAAAAGTGGTTTTAAGGTGCCAAGTGCAAAGAACCTTGGGCTGAGGAGGTGGTTTTTAACTCTGCTTCTTCTTACCTATGCGACTGAGGGTCCAGTCACTGGCAATCTGTGTTAAAATGAGATTTGTACCAAATCACCTCTATTATCCTTCCTAATGTTACTACAGGACTTCCTAATCATTTTGTGAGTCTAGGAATGAGTGGTGGTTTCATTTTAAATACCTCACTGGAATAGACACTGAATAAATATTTGCTAAGCTGATTGGAATCGCTGACTTTATCTCTGGAATATAGACAACTTGGTTTTATGATTTTGAATTGTAACCGACATGGAAAACAATGATGGTGATTTTGGCCATGTGGTGTGGCATGTGGGATCTTAGCTTCCTGACCAGGGATCAAACCCATGCCCATTGCAGTGGAAGCGCAGAGCCTTAACCGCTTTACTGTCGTGGAAGTCTCCAAATTTCCCTTTTTTGGTAATGAAACCTATCATATTGATAGGTTAGGGGCCCACCCTGCTCTCGTATGATCTTAACTTACTATTACATCTTCGTGACCAAGGTCCCATTCTGTGGTACTGGAGTTAGGACTTCAGCATACGAATCTTAGGGTGAGGCAAATTCAGCCCCTCACAGGCTGCTTGTCCTATGCTTTTCATATAACTATCCATCTCTCCATCCTCCTTTCCTTTTAAACAGTATTGTGCGATGCAGGTGGATGGATAACAATTTTATTTATTTATTTCTAACAGCAAAACTATTTTGTTTTGGGGTATAGCCGATTAACAATGTTGTGATAGTTTCAGGTGAATAGCAAAGGGACTCAGCCACACATATACATGTATCCATTCTCCCCCAAACTCCCCTCCCATCCAGGCTGCCACATAACATTGAGCAGAGTTCCATGTACTATACAGTAGGTCCTTGTTGGTTATCTGTTTTAAACATAGCAGTTTGTACATGACCTTCCCAAAGTCCTTAACTATCCTTCCACCCCGGCAACCGTAAGTTCCTTTTCTAATTCATAACAGACAATTTGAGGAGCATCTTTAAAGCTTTACTTAAATGACTGCTAGCTAATTCTCAGCAGTTGAACTTTTACTATGTCGATTACTCATGACTTTTTTTTTCATCTTATTTCCTTCTCTTTTTTTTCTCTTACCATTCCTCTTACTCTCCTCTTCCTCTTTCCTCCTCACCCAATTCACCTAATTTTCCTTTTTCACTGAACATTTCACTTGTTATAAGTAGATAGTTCCACCACCAGATGGTGTGCAAGAATTGAGAAAGGATTTGAAACACACTGGCCAGTGCTGCAGCTTTTCAACATTTTATCTCAGGAAGAAGGTTGACATAATAAGCCAAAAATGAGGTTGTGTAGATTTTGCTTCTCTATATACACTTTTTCTCTTCCTGTATTTGTAGAAACAGAAACCTGAGCTGGAAATCTTGAGGGTAAAAATGTTTAAAAATTTGGTGAGTAAGAATTCATAGGTCACTGATCTGAGAATAGTTTCAACAATAATATTAGGCTGAAAGGTGGAAGCCCAGCTCTGAGGTCCGAGGTCTACTTCCTCAAACAGATTCCAAAACCACAAAAAAAGGGGGAAATCAGTTGAGTGCCATGGGCTTCCCAGGTGGCTCAGTGGTAACAAACCTGCCTGCCAGTGCAGGAGCTGCCGGAGACTCAGGTTTGATCCCTGGATTGGGAAGATCCCCTGGAGAAGGAAATGGCAACCCATTCCAGTGTTCTTGCCTGGGAAATGCTATGGACAGAGGAGCGTGGTGGGCTACAGTCCATGGGGTTACAAAGACTAGGATATGACTGAGCGACTGAGCATGCACGTTGAGTGCAATAAAGCTGTAAATGGCGTTCATGAAATGAGGGGCTTCAACTGTCACCTAACTCAGCAGTTTCAAATGAGGCCTGCAGCCCAAATGCAGCTCATGACCACAGCCACTCACAATGTGCTTTGTTTGACTTACACAGTGTTTTGTTGTCATTATCCCTATTTATTGCCAATATTAAAATAGTCCCAGTATTTCACATAATCATCCAGGTTTCAGGCTTCTTTTGGGGAAAAAAAAAAATTGAAGACCTGGCAATACTGGCTGAATGTTTTTCTTGGCAAAATCTTACTATGGCTAAGTTGAAGCTGTCCCTTCAGTTGGAACTTGTAATTTCCAGTTTGACTTTGTGTCTTCATTCTCCTGTTGAATTACACTGAACTTTTACCCTTGTTGAAAATGTTGCCTGTCTCTGCCTAGCCCATGAAAGGTATTTGGATACCTGACCCAGCTCTCCAGTTTCTTAGATGAAGAGATGAGACCCAGAGAGGGGAGCTGGCAGCTGATTCAGTGCCATACCTGTCCTCAATTTCTCCCATGAAAGAGAAACTGGTGGTTAAAGAATGAGTGTGACCCACCAGAGACAAGTGATGTGGTTCAAGCAAAGAGTCAGGAGGGAAGGTGAAAGCGTGACTTGCTCTTACTCAACTATAGAAAAAGAAACTGTAGCCACAGGCACACACAAGTGAAAAAATGAGGAACCCCAAAGTAAACACCTTACAGGCAACTTGGAGAGAATTCATAAATACATGATCAGAACGCCACTGGTCAGGTATCAAAAGGAAGAAAGGAACTCTAAAGAACTTACTTACACATTTGGGCTGTCTATGGAAGAAATTCATTGTTTAAGCATTAGGAAGGCGATTGATGAGACTTGGGTGATTGAGAAGGCAAGATAGCAAGTTATCCATTAATTAATATTATCCAAAGAATCAGCAGACTGCCTTTCTGGGTACCTATGGAATGACTGTCACGGACACTTTCCATCAGAACATGGGAAAAGCAATGGAGGAGATGTGGAATGATCCCAAAGGCAGAAGTGGGGAGTTTTTTGCTTGCCTCAGTGAAGATAAATGGGACTGTGAGTGGGTGGGGCTGACTCCCCATGATTCCTTAGCCATAGCGAGTATTTACTGAGAGCTTACTCTGTGCTAACCTCCTCACTAAAAGGTAGTGTCCTCTAACATTACTGACATCATTTACTGTTGTCATCCCTGGTTCATAGATGAAGAGACTGAGAAACAGAGAGATCAGGTAACTTTTACAAACGATGGAACCAGGATGCAAATACAAACTCTCAAGCTGCCTATCACCAGAAAATTCCCACTTAACAACCAACCTGCTCTACTGCCCCTGGCCCTGGCCAAGGTTGTGACCTGGCCTAGTGATAAATGCCCCTCATGTCCTGAGTCTAACTTGAGTTGTGTTGTTGAGTCGCTAAGTCGTGTCTTGACTCTTTGTGATCCCATGGACTGAGGCACACCAAGCTTCCCTGTCCCTCTCTATCTCCCAGAGTTTGCTCAAACTCATGTCCACTGACTCAGTGATGCCATCCCACCATCCCATCCTCTGTCACCCCCTTCTCCCCTTGCCCTCAGTCTTTCCCAGTATCAGGGTCTTTTCCAGTGAGTCAGCTTCCACATCAGGTGGCCAAAGTATTGGAGCTTCAGCTTCAGTATCAGTCCTTCCCATGAATATTCAGGGTTGATCTCCTTTAGGATTGACCAGTTTGATATCTTGCTGTTCAAGGGACTCTCAAGAGTCTCCTCTGGCAGCACAGTTCAAAAGCACCAATGTTTTGGCGCTCAGCCTTCTTTATGGTCCAGCTCTCACATCTGTACATTACTACTGGATGTGAGAGTTGGCCTAGAGGTAAATGTGGGCTTCTTTGGTGGCTCAGTGCCAAAGAATCTACCTGCCAATGCAATGCAGAAGACATGACTTTGACCCCCGGGTCAGGAAGATCCCCTAAAAGAAAATGAAAAACTCACTCCAGTATTCTTGCCTGGAAAATCCCAGAGGACAGAGGAGCTACAGTGTACCACGGGGTCACAAAGAGTCAGACATGACTGAGTGACTGAGCACATACACACCGTGGTACATGCACAGCACGTCCTGGATCAAGTCTGAAACAACGGTTGAGGTAACACAATTTTGACTAGATGGCATATAATGAGTTTCATAAAACTATAAAATTTAAATTTCCAGGGAATTCCCTGGTGGTCCAGTGGTTATGATTTGGTACTTTCATGGATAAGGGGGCTTTGATCCCTGGTCAGGTAACTAAGATCTTGCAAGTTCTGTGATATGGCCCAGACAAAGAAACAAACCACTTCCAGCATGCAACTAGTTAGTTTCAAAGGGTCACTAAGTTAGAAAACTGGCCAGCTGTCAATGAACCTTTGTCCTAAAAACATGGGTAACTGACTTCTGGGAAACTTTGGTCTGACACATCTTCTTATTTCTACTTGGAGTGTGCTGGTAAAATGAAGGTAGATCCGTTCAGTTCAGTCGCTCAGTCGTGTCTGACTCTTTGCGACCAGGCTTCCCTGTCCATCACCAACTCCCGGAGTTTACTCAAACTCATGTCCATTGAGTCGGTGATGCCATCCAGCCATCTCATCCTCTGTCATCCCCTCCTCCTCCCACTTTCAATCTTTCCCAGAGAGTCCATGAGCCACAACGTAAGATCCCACGTGAGGCAAAGAAG